>NC_066545.1:950848-963348 GCF_024679095.1 Eriocheir sinensis
GTTTCGAAGATGGTGATGATATTAATGATGATGAGGATGATGATGAGGATAGCGATGGTGGTGGTGGATGCGGTGCTGGTTGTGGCTGTGATGGTCCCTTAAACCTCTTTGGTGGTGGTGATGGCGAGGGGGATGGGGGTGGTGGGGATAGCAGTGATGGTGGTGAAGATGCTAATATTGAAAGTGGTGATGTCGGTGGTGGTGGTGGTGATGGCGGTAGTGGAGGCACAGACACTAAACAATAATGTGTCATGGGGTGTGGCAACAAACTGAAGAGAGCTTTCAGCAGGTGGCAGCTTTGGAGCATCTTGTGTTAATCTCTTTATAATATAAATAAAGGCAAGATTTCTACTTTGGTTTCCTGGTCCACAGATTTGTAAAACTAAAGTAAAATGTAGGCGGGATTGTGATCACGTGATCATTCTGAGGAGAAAGCGTGGGAGTAAAAACAGACAAGCAGACAAATAAAGAAAATGTGTGAGGAGTCTCGTAATGGCTTAGCTCGGTAGTCTTTTAGTCGGTTCCGACTCTAACATCAATTATTTCCACAGGCCAAAGAAAAAGGTTAAATGCGTTCTAATAAGTGCTTCATCACGTTCCGGCCACGGAAGCTTTGCCAAACTACCAGCGGGGTCATAAAACTACCTATGGAGAGGCTCACGACTCCTGAAAGCCTTATCATATGTGTGTTTGATATTATGGCCCTTAGACTTTAGAGTGGTGGCATGATTAAGGCAGTATTGGTAACGGAAGTAGTGGTGACGAAGATAGTGGTGGTGGTGGGGGGAGGGGGTGGAGGAGCGGGATTAATAAGGTGGTGATGATGGTGGTGAGGAACGGGATTAATAATATGAAGGTGGAGGTGGTGGTGGTGGTAAGCGGGATTAATAAGGTGACTTCTAACGTCCCCGCCGCTAAGTGCTGCAGCGAATGTTTCCCTCCTGGCCTGGCGCGCACCTGTGATCGCACCCGAGGCCAGTGTTAGGTGGGCAGCCCCCCCCCCACCCCCTGACATCCCCCCGTCGCTAATTCAGGCTTGGAGTGGTTTAGGTTCACACTCATATGTTGCCGTCAAAATGCTCTCACAAATTTTCTAAACTCATAAACAAAAACTTCTCAATGCAAATTTCAGGCTGTGGAGAGTTAATGTAAAGCAATATGTCATGGGCTTTTTTCTCTCGAAGCAAAAGCAGTATGTCATAGTTTTTTTTTTTCCTATTTCCACGGTTCTAGCTTTGTGGGGCAAGATCTGCAATCACCTTTAATGTAAAAGATAAACTAAACACTTTCACCGGTAAAAGCAACAATAAACAGACACTAACAAACAAACAAAAAAATGAATAGATTAATGTCAATATTCCCTTTCGATACTCAGGTCTTAATCATTTTTTCTCTATTAGAACTATCTCAAAGTGAAGCCATTACGGGGTAGGCGGACAGGTAAGGGAGAGAGGGAGGAGGGAGGAGAGGGAGATCGGGAGGGAAAGAGGAAGGAGAGGAAGACAAGGAGGAAGGGAGGAAGGAGAAGGAGATAGGAAGAAAGGAAAGGGAAATAGGGTAGGAGGGAGGACGAAGGAGAGATTAAGAAGAAATGAGTAAGAAGAGGGAGATAGAAAGGGAAAGAGGAAGGATAGGGAGACAAGGAGGAAGGGAGGAAAGAAACAGAAATAGGAAGAGTAAAACGAGGAAATGGAGGAGGAAGGAGAGATGAAGAAATGAGCAGGAGGGGGGGAGGAGGGAGGGGAGGGAGGGGCGTCAATACCACCTGTGTGAAGTGATTTGAGGGCCGCATTACCTGAGTGGCCGGGGCAGTAGGCCGTGAAGTGGATTGTTTTGTGCTCTCTCTCTCTCTCTCTCTCTCTCTCTCTCTCTCTCTCTCTCTCTCTGCAATTCGATACTATTTACGTAGTTTTCTCTCTTTATTTCTATCATTATTTTCTCACTTCCCCTCCTTGGCTTTCTTACTTCATATTTCACTTTTATTTTGTCTGTTACCGTATCTCTCTCTCTCTCTCTCTCTCTCTCTCTCTCTCTCTCTCTCTCTCTCTCTCAACTTACCTCTTTCACGGTAATCTAATCTATTGTTCTTCCTTTTATTGCTTTTTCCTTTCACCTCCCTTTCTTTCCTTTCCTCCCATCTTTTTCCCCCCTCTCCTCTTTTCATTTCCCTTTCCCTTTTCCCTTTACCATTTTTCTCTCCCTTCCCCTCTTTAATTCCTCTCTACGTCCCTCTCCTTTCCTATCCTCTCTGACTCCTCCACTTTCTCCTCTTATCCTCTTCTTTCTTCCATGCATCCTTCCTTCCTCCACAGGTAAAGAAAGAGAAAGAGAAAGGAAGAGAAAATATAAAAAAAGAAAGTGGAGGAGGGTACAGCGTCTTCAGTTTCTTTACCTCCGATCTCTATCTTTATCTGAGGCAAACAAACGGAGATAAGAGGAGAGGGGAGGAGAGAAAGAGGGGAGGGGAGGAGAGTGGATGGAGGGATGAAATGAAATGGAGAAGGGAGAAGAGGAGGAGGAGCAGGGGGAAGAGAAGGAAGAGCAGGAGGAAGAGGAGACAGAGGAGGAGGAGGAGAAGGAGGGAAGGCTTTGAGAGTGGGAAAAGGGGGTAATAAAGGGGTATATGGAGGAGGAAGGGGAGGGGAAGGAGGCGGTGGAGGGAATAAACTGGTGATGGAGGAAATGATGACGGAGGTAAAAGTAAGGAGGTAATGGAGGAAAGTGAGGGAATGAGGTGAGGGAAGAAGGGAGAGAAGGAGAGGGGAAGGAAGGAGTGGAGAGGGAGGAAGTGGAAGAAGGAGGCGAGAGGCTGCAGAACAAAGCGCTGAGATTTGCCACGGGACAGATATATCCATACACGGGAAACACGGAAGCTCAACACCACCGACTCGGAGTTCAACTTGTCAGCACAAGGCTACGGGAGGCCTCCGGTAAAATATGGGAGAAACTCTACCAGCAAGACGACGTGAACTACACCCACGTCAAGGAGCGTGACGGCAGCACGAACTTGGTCCACCCCTGGTCTCCGAGCAGCTTGAAGTCACTACGAGAACTACCGCCCACACATCATTTCACGAAAGTGACACCATAGCTCAGCTTAGCTTTACACACAAACAAATCAAACACACACACACACACACACACACACACACACACATACACACACACACACACACACACACACACACACACACACACACACACACACACACACACACACACACACACACACACACACACACACACACAGCACGCCGGGGGTATGCAAATAAGGTGACCGATAAACAATAACTACACCAGAACAGCTAACGAACCTACACCATACAACTGCACACTCCTATAGTGTACTGTCTTTCCTTTTCCCCACCTGTACCTTCGCCACTAACCCACTTCCTCTTCTTACTATACCCTTGATTAAAAGAAAAGAAAAAAAGGCGAGGGAGAAAAAAATTGTTGCGAGAGAGAGAGAGAGAGAGAGAGAGAGAGAGAGAGAGAGAGAGAGAGAGAGAGAGAGAGAGAGAGAGAGAGAGAGAATGCGGGTACATACCTTTGACATGAGTGGGGGAAGTAAAAGAGGGGGAAGAGGGAAGGTGAGGGGAAGAGGAGAGAAGGCATAGGAGGAAAGGGAGGAGACGGAGGAGGGGAGAGGGGAAGGGGAGAGAATCGTACCCACATGTTGTCCTAGATGGTGAGGGGAGAAAATAAATCATGGAGGAGGAGGAGGAGGAGGAGGAAAATGAGTGAGTGAGGGCGAGAAAGGGAAGGACAGAGAGAGATAGATTGATATGATATATGAGAGACAGAGAAAAATGATGAAAATGAGGGATGATGAGAAGCACTGTTTTTGGTGGGAGGGAGTGAGGGATGGAAGGAAAGGTGGCGGGGGGGAGGAAGGAAGGGACGGGAGAGAAATGGACTATGAGAGTTAGAAAAAGACCTAAATGTTGCAGAGAAATAATGAAAAAAGTAGGGAAGAAAAGGAAAAAGTAAAAGGCAAGAGAGATCTAGCATAGTTCTGGCCACCTTGTCATAGTTTGGACATCGGCCAGAGAGAACCTGTGCTGAGAAAAATGACAACTGAGAAACTTGCCCTGCACGGATTGGCTTCATGTCTGAATTTGCATTCCCTGGAAAGGTACAGAGTGCGAGGAGACCTGATAAAGATTGAGTGAATAAGAGGCTTTGACAAAGGAGATATTAATGAAGCTCTGACAGCACAGGAGTAGTAGAAAAGAACCCTAGTAATGGGTTTATCGCATATGAAAGTAGGTTTGATGACGAGAATGTTTAGAACTCGTGCACTAATAGAGTGGTGGATTGGTTGAAAAAGTTTGGCAGTCATGCAGTTAGTGCCAATACGACAGTTATTTTCAAGAAAGGTTAAATAAATTAACGGACGGGAAGGACAGGTGGTGTAAGGTGTACATGAGCTGCCCTGTGTTGGCACACTGGCGGCTGGCAGACATCTTACGTTCTTTTGTTCTGAATAAAGCGAGGAGAGAGAGAGAGAGAGAGAGAGAGAGAGAGAGAGAGAGAGAGAGAGAGAGTAAAGTAAAAAATGAAAGGAATTTAAAATAATACATGAGAAATGAGAGAAGCAGGATGAAGAGCAGGAGGAGGAAGAAGAGGAAGAAGAGGAGGAACAAAAGTAAGAGATGTGATGACAAGGGTGTAAGTGAGGGTGACAGAGGATATAAGCGAGGGGAGTGATAGGGTGAGGAGGGAAAGGGGAGGGGTGACGGGGAGGTATGCCAGACTCAACACCTCTTCCTCCTCTCTCTCCCCCCCTCCCCCCCCAAGTGTAGGTCGCACCCCCGTGGAGGTGTCTGGGTTGCACCTGTTACCACCACCCCTCATCCTCTCCCTACCCGACCAGCATCGGCCTCCTCGTACCCCTCACCAACACAACCTTTTCTCTGTTTAGTCCCGACACTAAAACTACCACTACCTACACTGCTGATGCTACTACTACCGCTACTACTACTACTGCTACTACTACTACTACTACTACTACTACTACTACTACTGCTACTACTACTGCTACCACTACTAATAATAATAATCATAATACTATTACTACTACTAATACTACTACTACTACTACTACTACTACTACTACTACTACTACTACTACTACTACTACTACTATTACCACTACTATTATTATTACTACTACTACTACTACTACTACTACTACTACTACTACTACTACTACTACTACTACTACTACTACTACTACTACTATTACTACTACTACTACTACTACTACTACTACTACTACTTTTTTTTATAGAACAGGCCTCCATCCATTAGAGTTGCGTTGTGAGCGGTATATTTTCTCATATCCTTTCACAAAGCAATTCATTGGCCCCACCCCGCCAATGACTACTACTACTACTACTACTACTACTCTACTACTACTTCCACTACTACTACTACTACTACAACTACTATTACTACAAATACTAATACTAATACTAATACCATCACCAAACCCTGAAACAAAAACTTCACTATTCTCAATCAAAACGGAAAAAGAATCAAGTTATAGAGAAGAACAAGACAGAGAAGTACAAGAACAAAAACGATATGAAACCGAAGAAAAAAAGGCTGAACAAGACCAAGCAGTGGAACAACAACGATACCAATCACAACATAAGCATCAAAAACAAGAATAAGAATAGCAACAACAACAATAACAACATGATCGACAAGGCGAAACAAATCGAAAACACACAAAAAAATATACAAAGAAAAGAAAGAACTAAAAAAAGACCCAATAACACACACACACACACACACACACACACACACACACACACACACACACACACACACACACACACACACACACACGTACGAACGCACAGCTCACACCTCATCACTCAGACAATTTATGTGACTCCCTTACCTGAACACTGGGCATTGTGAGGCAATTAATCAGGCCAGGTGACAGGTGATGGATGGGCGGAGCTGTGGGGGGGAGAGAAGGAGGGATTGATGTGAGGAGGAGAGGGGGTAGTGATGTGAGAAGATGAGGGGGATGGGGGAAGGGAGGAAGAGAGAGAAATAGAAGCAGAAGGAGAAGAGCAAAAGAAAAGGGAAGAGGAAGAAAAAAAGGAGGAATAAGAGAAATATGAATAGGGGAAGAGAGAGAAAGGGAGGAATAGGAGCAAGAGGAAGATAAGAGGAAGGGGAGAAGAGGAAGAGAAATAGAAGGAGGAAGAAGAGGAAGAGAACAAGAAATAAAATAAATGGGGATAAGGGAAGGGAGGGACAGCAGGGAACAAGAGGTGAAGGAAGATTAGAGCTAGGAAGAAGAAAAGATAAAGGAGGAGGAAGAAGAGAAAGAGAACGAGAAATAAGAAAAACGGAGATAAGGGAAGGGAGAGAGAGCAGGTGGACGGGAGATAAAAGAGAAGGAAAGAAAAGGGAGGAGAATGAAGAGGATGAGGAATAAGGCAAATAGGGAAGGCAAAGGGAGGGAGAACGGGAAATAGGAGAAGGAAGGGGAGGTAGGGGAGAAGGAAAGAGAAAAGGGAGGAGGAAGAAGAGGTAGAGAAGGAGGAGGAAGGGAAATGGGTGTGGAAAGGGAGTGGTGACATAGGGGAGTGATGGAAGAGAAGGAGAACGAGGAGAGAACATGGAAACATGGACTAGCAGGCAGCAGAAAGCCTGTTGGCTCATTACTAGGCTGCCTGCGTTCAGTGATTTAATCAATCCGTTTGCCATAGGAGTGGCTTGCAGGGAAGGATTAAACCACTTGTGTAACTACTCTTGGGAACGTTCAATTCACACCCGTTGCAGCAAAGTGGCGATCAATGTGTTTCTTGAAGGAGTTGATGGTCTCTGCGCTAACCACTTATGCAGGAAGGCTGTTCCAGTGGCGAACAACTCTATTCGGGAAATAACTCCTGCCGATGTCGGTATTGCATCGCTTTGCTTGAACTGTTTTTCCGTTGTTTCTTGTTCTCAGGTTAGTTTGTAGCGTGAAGAGTTTGGAGTGATCAACGTTGCTGAGCTTGTTCAGGTACTTAAAGACTTGTATCATGTCTCCCCGCAGGCGTCTCTTTTCCAACGTGAAGAGGTTGAGTCGCTCGAGTCGTTCTTCATAGGGTTTCGTCCTCAGTGATGGTATCATCTTCGTGGCGCGGCGCTGTACTCTCTCAAGTAATTCAATGTCTTTCCTGTAATTAGGAGACCAGAATTGCACGGCGTATTCCAGGTGGGGCCTTACCAGCGAATTATACAAGGATAACATAACTCCCGGTCCCGGTGTCTTGTATTCGAAGTTCCTCGATATGAACCCAAGCATTGCATTGGCTTTCTTACAGGCGGACTTGCAGTATTTTGTTTGTTTCAAGTCACTGCTGATGGTGACCCCGAGGTCTCTTTCCTCTTGCAAAACATGTAGTGGTTCACCACCTATGTGGTATATGTGGTGGAGGAGGAAGAGGAGGAAGAGGATGATGATGATGAGGAGGAGGAGGAGGAGGAGGAGGAGAAGGAGGAGGAGGAGGAGGAGGAGGAGGAGGAGGAGGAGGAGGAGGAGGAGGAATACACAGGAATACATCGGAAGAACAGACACCAGAAGACCTGTCGGTCTATGGCGAGGGTGTCTGTCTACTACCGCTACTACTTGTAATCTACGTGCCGTAGGATAGGATAGAATAGATGAAGGCTCCTCCCCACCCACCTCTCCCTCCGGCAACGAGCCGGCAGGAAATAGTAAGAAGAGAACACCATGTGCCTTTAAGGAAGAAAGGGACATGGAAATTACTACCCTTAACTTACGCTACTGGGGACCTAAGCTGAGGGGGAAATTATTAACACAAAGTCTTCAGGTTGAAGCCGTGTTGCAGTGTGCCTGAAATATACGAAAAGGGTCAGTAAAATCCTATATCCCTGAAGTACTTATCTAATGAAGACTTGAAGCTATTGATACTCTGTGAGCTAACTACTGACGGCGGGAGTCTATTCCAGTGATCGACGACTCTATTATTGAAATAACTTCTGCGCGCCAATGTGTTACATCTGTTTCCCTTTAACTTCATACCGTTGCTGCGTGTTATTGTGTTGGGGTCTCTCTGAAATAGACTGTCTGGGTTAATGTTTTCGAATCTATTAATTTAAGGATTTTGAACACTTCGATTAATTTAAGTCCCCTCTTACCCTTCGCTCTTGGAAAACATATCTAAACGCTTTAAACGCTCGTCATAGGGCAAGTTACGGAACGCTGAAATTTGTTTGGTTGCTCGTCGCTGTATCTTTTCTAGCAAAACTTGATCTTTGATATAATTCGGTGACCAGAACTGGACGGCGTATTCTAGGTGTGGTCTTACAAATGCTGAATATAATCTCTTCATAAGTTCGGGTGATTTATAATCAAAGTTTCTTGAGATTAATCCTAACATCATATTGGCTTTTTTACTCGCCGCTGTACATTGAGTGTTACTGATAAT
Organism: Eriocheir sinensis; assembly: GCF_024679095.1. NCBI lineage: Eukaryota > Metazoa > Arthropoda > Malacostraca > Decapoda > Varunidae > Eriocheir > Eriocheir sinensis. Next base: position 959,311 of record NC_066545.1, read on the forward strand.
GGGCCAGTCTTACAGTCCAGTACAGCACGTTTGTAAGCTCCCCAACCAAACACAAAACACGACGAAAAATCCTTGTATAGTGTTTTTTTTTGTCTTTTTTTACAGCAGAGGAGTCAGTTCAAGGGCATAAAAAAAAAGTAACAAATGTGAAAAAAACACTATACAAGGACTTTTCGTTGTGTTTTGTGTTTGGTTGGGGAGCTTACAAACGTGCTGTACTGGACTATAAGACTGGCCCAATGACACCAAGATCTTTTTCTTGTTTTACTTCGCTGAGCTCATGTCCTTGAATCTGATATTTAAGGTTAGGATTCTTTTCACCTATGTGCATTACTTTACATTTATCTACGTTGAAACACATTTTTCACTTGTCGCTCCAGTCGACAAGTCTTATTAAATCTGATTGAATATTCTCGCAAATTTTACTGTTCGTTACCGTACCTCCTAATTTGATGTCGTCCGCGAATTTGTCTACTTTTGATAGGATATCGATCTCTAAATCGTTCACGTAAATTATAAATAGGGTTGGCCCCAGGACCGATCCTTGGGGCACGCCACTGGTTACGGGTTGCCAATTGGATGCTCCACCATTGAGAACTACACGCTGTTGTCTATCTGTGAGCCAGTCATGAATCCACGCGCACAGATGGTCACTTATACCGTGGGAACGCAGTTTTGAAATAAGCCTAACGTGGAGAACTTTATCAAACGCTTTCAGAAAGTCTAGGTAAATTATGTCATATGGGGCTCGGGCATCCCAGCTTGAGTATACGTCATTGAAGAAAGTTAATAAGTTAGTGAGGCAAGATCGGTTACTACGAAATCCATGCTGATTATCAGTTATCAAATCATTTGCATGTTTCGAGGAGTGATCACTTTATCCCTGATTATTTTCTCGAATAGTTTAATTAGGACAGACGTAAGGCTGATAGGACGAAAATTACTGGCTTGTTTTTTATCTCCTTTTTTAAAGATCGGGGTAACATTTTCTCTTTTCCACGCAAGGGGCACGCTTGCCTGTGCTAATGACCTGTTGAACATTAACGTTATCGGTAATTCTAGCTGTTGGCTACATTCTCTTAATACGCGAGGAAATAAATTGTCGGGACCCGGAGATTATTTTGGATCTATTTTTTGCTGGTACGCACGCACTTCACTGATATCAATTTCGGTCAACGCAAGCTTATGTTCTTCAGGGCATTGAAAAATAGTCCTCGGGGCGGGGATCGATGTCATGTTCTCTTTTGTGAATACGCTAGCGAAGGTTGAATTTAGGACCGACGCTATACCTTTATCATCGCTAACCGTGTCGACATTTTCTAATAGTGGGCCGATATTATTTTTAATAGTTTTTTTGTTTCTTATGTTACTAAAAAATAACCAAGAATTTTTCTAAGTTTCAAGTGTCATTTTCTCGCGTTTCTGTTTTCTGGTTTTCCTTTTGCACTCTCTCTTGATGTTGATATAATTAGTATGATCCTGTGAAGTGTGTGATAGTTTATATTTCTGATAGTTTTCTTTTTTCGACGATGATTTTCTGTAGGGAATTAGTCATGCACAACGGTTTGTGGTTCTCTGCCCTTCGTGTCTTAAGTGGGATGAATTTATTTACGCTCGCTGAGATTTGGGCAGTGAAACGGTTATACATTCCTTAACGCTGACGGTATTGGGCAAATGGTTCCACTTTACTGATGCTAATCATCTTCTTAGGTTCGTAAGATTCGCTTTACTATAGATAGGTATTAAAAGTGAGTTTTCTCTTGCTTTTGTTTCAATATTTAAGACACATTTGATAATGTTGTGGTCGCTGCTTGCAAATGGCTCGCCGACCTCAGAGTCATTAATGAGGTGACTGTCGGTCGTGAAGATTAAATCAAGAATGTTGTTTCCTCGTGTCGGCGTGGTAACTGTTTGGTCTTGCGCAAAGTTTATTGGAGGAGGAGGAGGAGGAGAAAATAGAAGAGGACGAGGACGAGGAGGAGAAAGAGGAGACAAGAAGAAAGGAAAGGGTGGTAGGGGAGGAAAGATATGAGAGAGAGAGAGAGAGAGAGAGAGAGAGAGAGAGAGAGAGAGAGAGAGAGAGAGAGATGAAGTAAAGATCAAATGGAAGAGAGAGGGAGGAGTTTGGGACAGAAGGGAGGGAAGGAAGAGGAGAGATAAGGGATGAGGGAGGAAACTTGCAGAGAAGGGAGGGCGTGGGTAAGATTACGGAGATAAGGGAAAGGGGCATAAAAGAGAATGGAGGGAGAGAGAAAGGAATGAAGGATGAAAAGAAAAAGAGAAAAAGGAAAGAATTAAGAGAACAAGAGAGAAAAAAATATGGGGAGAAGGAATGAGGGAGATAGAGAGAGAGAAAAGTGTTGGCTCAAAGGGAAGAACGGATCGGACGACAAATGATGGAAGGGAAAGTTGAGAAGAAAAAGTTGATGGGAAGATGACAAGAAAAGAAAGGAAGAGAAAACTTGGCAACATGGAAAAAACAAACAACAGAAAGTTTGTTGTCTTATAACGAGGCTGCCTTCTTCAGGGATTCAATCAAGGTCACCAGGCACGGCATTGAAGGGAGGATCAGATCGTGCGCTCCTGCTGTACGTAGTACGTGCGCGGACGCTCAATTCACTCCTGACGCAGCAAGGTAACGGTCAATGCGAATTTTTTATATGATCGTTTGCACATTAACAACAGTAGGAAGGTGCTGATGGCTCGGCTGATGACTCGGTCACAAAATAAAAATGCATGCCTATGTTTGTACTAGATCGTCGTTATTCCAGCACTCGGGAGAGTTTGGAGCTTTAAAAACTTGGAGTGATTCAAGTTACTGAACTTATTCAGATATTTCAGGTCCTGGAATAAATCCCCCGTAGTCATATCTTTTAATAAAAATAAAAGTTTAAGTCGCTTTAGTCGTTTTTCATACGGTTGAGCCTGCACGGACGAAATCACTTCGTAGCTCGTCGCAGTACACGTAATATGATGTCTTTCTTGGAATTAGGGGACCGGAATTGCCTTACTAAAAAGTTATACAAATATGATATTTCTCGCGGCATCTACACTCGAAGCTACTCGCTTTAAAACGAGGAGGAGGATAAAAACTGAAAAAAAAATGAAGAGGATTGATAGAGGGAGCAGGAGGAATGATGGACTGGACGAGAGGGAGGAATATTGAGAAAAGGAACAGAGAGTGGAATGAGAAAGAGGGAGGATGGATGGAGGGAGGAAGGAGGGCGGGAAAGAGAAAGGGGAGAGGGTGGATGGTGAAAGGAAGAAAGGAGGGAGAGAGAGGGAGGGAGGGAGCTTATGCATGCAGTGAGAAAGGTTAAGATTTATGAAGAAAAGACCTAAGATATTCCTTCGTTTTGGAAATTATTCCTCTCTCTCTCTCTCTCTCTCTCCCGGACATATAGCGACAAAGAAAAATAATCAAGTCACTCAAATCTCTCTTTCTCTCTCTTTTTATCTCTCTCCAATATTTTTTCGCTCAGCTGCTCCTCCCTTCTTCCTTCCTTCCTTCCTTTTCTTTCTTCCTATCTCCCTGCTTCCTTTCCGCCCTGAACTTCCTTAAGAACCAGTAACTCCCTCCAGTAAGATCTGATGTGGAGTGGAGTGGAAGACACACACACACACTCTCTCTCTCTCTCTCTTTCAGGGCGTTTAGAAAGAGACAAACAAACAAAGTCGAAGACAGAGCGACGTATGTCTTTAGGGAACACACACACACACACACACACACATAAATAGTAATGAATATTGTGATTGACTTTCCTTTCCTTTCTTCCTTCTTTCTTTCCTTATTTTCTTCCTTTTTTCCTTCCTTCCTCCTCCCTTCCCGCCCTTCGCCAACTTTATGAGCTTCTAACATTCACCCACAGGAATCTCTCTCTCTCTCTCTCTCTCTCTCTCTCAACACTTTTATTACTCTCTCTCCTCCCATATTTCCCTTCCGTGCTCCTCCTCCTCCTCCTCCTCCTCCTCCTCCTCCTCCTTTTTCTCCTCCTCTTCCTCCTCCTCAAACTATTCTCCCATTTTTCTCTTTCCTGT
>NC_066545.1:968348-978348 GCF_024679095.1 Eriocheir sinensis
GTAGGATTTGTTGCGCAAGGAAGGGATCATTTTGCTGCCCGACGCTGAACACCTTCTAATTTTAGCAATATCCTTTGCATGGTGGGGAGACCAAACTGTACCGCATATTCCAAGTGGGGTCTGACTAAACTGTTGTAGAGCGGGAGTATTACATCTATATTCTTGAATACAAAGTTTCTTTTAATGAAGCCCAACATTCTGTTCGCTTTATTTGCTGCATCGATGCATTGCTGTGAGAATTTGAGGTTTGACGCGATTTTGACCCCCAAGTCTTTGACGCATTGAACGCTTTTGAGTTTAACGCCGCGCATTTCGTATTCGAACTTCTTATTCCTCGTTCCAACTTGAAGGACCTGGCACTTGTCTACGTTAAAGGGCATCTCCATCTATCCGACCAAGTTGAAATTTTGTGCAAATCCTCTTGGAGGCTTTGCCTGTCTTCGTCAGTGAGAACCGAGTTGCCAATCTTTGTGTCGTCTGCAAATTTACTAATGCGGTTATTGAGTCCAACATCCACGTCGTTGATGTAAATAATGAAGAGCACTGGGCCACAGAGAGAGAGAGAGAGAGAGAGAGAGAGAGAGAGAGAGAGAGAGAGAGAGAGAGAGAGAGAGAGAGAGAGAGAGAGAGAGAGAGAGAGAGAGAGAGAGAGAGAGAGAGAGACACACACACACACAGAGACAGAGAGAGAGAGAGAGAGAGAGAGAGCAAGACACACACACACACACCGACACACACACACACACACAAACACACACACACAATGAGGTGGACAGGTGTGTGTGTGTGTGTGTGTGAGTGTGTGTGTGTGTGTGTGTGTGTGTGTGTGTGTGTGTGTGTGTGTGTGTGTGTGTGTGTGTGTGTGTGTGTGTGTGTGTGTGTGTGTGTGTGTGTGTGTGTGTGTGTGTGTGTGTGTGTGTGTGTGTGTGTGTGTGTGTGTGTGTGTCCAAGAAGACGAAGATGAGGTTAGGAGGAGGAGGAGGAGGAGGAGGAGGAGAACGACGAAGACGAAGACGAAGACGAAGACGAAGAAGAAGAAGAAGAAGAAGAAGCAGAAGAAGAGTAGGAGAACGAGATGGAGGAGAAGGAGAAGGAGAAGGATGAAGAGAATGAAAAGACTGAGAAAAAAAAAGGACACGAAGTCAGAAAGTGGAGAGGTCAGGTGATGAAGGAGGAGGAGGAAACATGGAAACATGGACGAGCAGGCAACAGAAAGTCGATTGGCTTATTGCGAGGCTGCCTGCTGTCAGTGATCTAATCAATCCATCAGCCTTAGGAGCGGCCTGCGGGAAGGATAAAACCACTTCTGTACGTACTCGTGGATGTGTTTAGTTCACTCCCGACGCAGCAAAGTGACGGTCAATGTGATTTTTAAAGGAGTTAATTGTTTCCGCGCTAACCACTCCTGCAGGAAGGCTGTTCCAGTGGCGGATGACTCTGTTCGAAAAATGACTCCTGCCAATATTCGTGTAGCATCGCTTGGCTTGAATTGTTAGCGGGTTAGTTTGAAGCGTGAAGAGTTTGGAGTGATCGACATTGCTGAACTTGCTCAGGTACTTGAAATTTTGCATCATGTCTCCCCGCTGTCGTCTCTTTTCCATGCAACGTGAAGAGGTTGAATCGCTTGAGTCGTTCTTCGTAAGGTTGCGTTCTCAATGATAATATCATTTTCAGAGCGCGTCGCTGTACACTCGAGTAATTCAATGTCTTTCTTGTAATTAGGAGACTAGACTTGCACGGCGTATTCTAGATGGAGTCTTACCAGCGAGTTATATTAGGAAAACATTACTCTCGGTGTCTTATATTCGAAGTTCCTCGCTATGAGCCCGAGCATAGTGTTGGGATTCTTACAGGCGGTCTTGCAGTTTTTGTGTGTTTCAGGTCACTGCTGATAGTGACCACAAAGTCTCTTTCCTCCTGTACGGCCTGTGGTGGTTCGCCACACATGTAGTATGTGTGGTTGCTATTTCTAGGCCCGTTGTGCATTACTTTACATTTGGTAATGTTAAAGGACATCTGCCACTTTTCCGAGGAGGAGGAGGAGGAAGAGGAGGAGGAGGAGGAGGAAGAGGAGGAGGAGGAGGAGGAGGAGGAGGTAGCTGGAGGAGAATGAATAGAGGAAGAAAAATTGAAGAAAGAAGGAAGAGGAAGTAGTGGAGGAAAAGTAAGTTTGCCAGAAATAAATATTGTGAAAGAAGGAAGGGTAATGAAAGTGGGAGAAAACGAGAGAGAGAGAGAGAGAGAGAGTGTGCGGATGAAGGAAAATTGATACCATGCAAGAATAATGATGGGTTAGTGTGGAGGGAAGGGATGATGAGGGTAGGGAGAAAAAGAGGTGGAAGGGAGGGGGGAGGGGATGGAAGAAGAGAAGGAAGAAATAAATGAACGAAGATGAACGAAGGAGAGACAGCAGGAGTGGGAAGGAAGAGAAGAAAGAAATACAATGCCTCGTAAAAATGCAAACTAAGAAAGAAAAAGTAGGAAAAAAGATAAGCATAAGATTAAAATGGAAATGAGGAGCTGGTGATTAATGGAGATAAAAAATGAGAAGGGTCAAAAGGAATTTAAGAACCTCTGAAAATTAAAAAAAAATATATATATATATATATATATATATATATATATATATATATATATATATATATATATATATATATATATATATATATATATATATATATATATATATATATCAAAGAAAAAAATACAAACAAAAAATCTTTCTCTTCCATAAACTAGTCTTTCTTACAGCCACGAGGGTCAGGAGAGGCTGGAATTTTAAATCCAGAAAAACAATAATATATATACGAATAGCAAGAGAAACTACTCTGCCAAGAAAGAGGGAAATGATAGAGAAAAATAAACAATACATTTTTCTTTTCATAATACATTTCCATTTCCATTTAACGGAGAGGCAGGAAAAAACAGACCCAAGAATAAACGAGACAAATGGGAAAAAAAGAATCCAAGTCACTGCTAAAAATATTATCGAAAAGTATATAACTGTTTGACGATATTAATTTATGCTGAGCTAATTTTACACACACACACACACACACACACACACACACACACACACACGCACACTCGCCAGAAGCCATGTACACACAAAGAATCCGTTCATCTTGTCTTGACGTCTATGTGTGTGTGTGTGTGTGTGTGTGTGTGTGTGTGTGTGCGTCGTCAGCGTACACACGGAACCTCTTGAAGCTGTGAAGACTTTATTAATGGTCTTGTTAACTGTGCCGTCACGTCCTCTGTGTGAACATGTGTACGTGTGTGTGTGTGTGTGGTGTGTGTGTGTGTGTGTGTCGACCCTGGGAACATCATATCACGGTCTCATGCAAAGTGTAGACAGGAGGAGGAGGAGGAGGAGGAGATGATGATGATGGTGGTGATGTCGGTAGTGGTAGTGGTGATGGTGGTGATGGAGGAGGTGGTACTGAAGACTTTGACGGAGAGAAGAGATGAAGAAGGGAAGAAGGGAAGAAGGTCTGGATGAAGAAAAGGAAAAAGATGAGTTAGCGTTAGTGAAGTGGTGGGAAAGGGAACAACAGGGGAAGAGGGAGGGGAAGGGGGAGTTGGAGGGGAAAAAGTAGCGAAGGTAGGGGGAAAAAAGGTCGTGGGAAAAAGGAAAAAGAATGATAAAGGAAAGAAACAGATGTGATGGATATAGAACAGGGTGGAAATAGGTGAATAATGACAGCTGTTTGGAGATATAGAAAGGAAAAAAAGTCAGGGAAATAATGAGGCGGAGAGTTAAAAAAATATATTGGAGGAAAGAGGGAAGCATATTGAGGGGGAGTGAGGAATAGAGAAAAGAAAGAAGTAATAGAAAGAATGTAGCGGAAAGAAAAATAATAAAGACGGAGGGAGAGAACGAGAGGGATGCATGTGGAGGGGTAGTAAAAAGTCTTGCTGGAGGTAATGCGGTGAGGGAAGGAAGGATGGAGGAAGAAAACGGGATGATGAAGTAAAAAAACGGAGAAAAAAAGGGGAAGAAAAAGATGGAGCCACGAAATGGAGGAGAAAGGGTTGACATAAGAAAAGATAAGAAAAAGAGAGAGGAAGGAAGAGAAAGAGGCAACATGGGAGAACATAACATTGAAGACAGGAAAGAAGAACACAGGAGGAAAGGAAGGATTCAGCGTAATGCAAAGAAAAATAAAAGTAAGGAAGAAAGAGAGGAAAAACGAGGAAGAGGTAACATGAGAGAGAACATATAGAAGATATTAAAGAGGAAAACAGGAGAGGAAGAAATAAGTGTAATGCAAAGGAGAAAGAAGAAATAGAACAAAGAGAAGTGAAAGAGGAAAAGGAAATGGATGATATAACGAAAGAACAGAGAAAGAAATAAAGAAAAGCTAAGGAGGAAGATTAAGAAAAAGAGGAAGAGACAAAAAAAAGAAGAAAAAAAACAGGAGAATGAGAGGAAGATACTGAAACACACACACACACACACACACACACACACACACACACACACACACACACACACACACACACACACACACACACACACACACACACACACACACGAATCTATTACACTCACAAATCATTATCTCTCACAGGAACCGCAGTCGTAAATCTGGTTCTGATAGTATTTTCTTTTTTCTCTCTCTCTCTCCCTCTCACTCTCTCACTTACCCCCCCTCCTCCTTCCCTTCCCCCCTTGCCCCTTCCCTCTCCCTACCTCCTATTTTTTTCCTCCTCGTCCGTAAATCCCCACCGGAGACAAGGAGACCACAACTTTTCCACGTAAAAAAAAAAAAAAGAGAGAGAGAGAGAGAGAAAAAGAGAAGAAAGAAAAAAAGAAGACGGATACCAAACACGAAAACACATGACAAACTGTTCAGCGTGTGTGCGTGTGTGTGTGTGTGTGTGTGTGTGTGTGTGTGTGTGAAGAGAGAGAGAGAGAGAGAGAGAGAGAATAATGATAAGGAAGAAGAAAAGGAGGGTGTTATGGAAAGAAACGGTGATAAATGATGAAGGGAGGAAGGAAGGAAGGATTGGAGGCAGGAGTGGGAGCAAGAAAGGGAGGAGGGAGAGAAGGAAGGAGGAGGAAAGGAGGGAGGGAAGGAAGCAGAGAAAAGAGAGAGAGAGAGAGAGAGAGAGAGAGAGAGAGAGAGAGAGAGAGAGAGAGAGAGAGAGAGAGAGAGAGAGAGAGAGAGAGAGAGAGAGAGAGTGAAAATAACCCTTACACTATCTTCCATCTTCCTCCTTTATTCCTTTCCTTTATTCCTTCCTTTTCTGCTTTCATCCTTCCTTCCTTTCTTTCCTCATTTCCTTCTTTTCTTCCTATTCTTTCCTTGCTTATTTCCCGTCTTCCTTTTTTCTTCCCTTCGTCTCTCCTCTGTCTTATTTTTTTTGTTTTTTTTTCTCCTTCATTCTTTCATTTCTTCCTCCCTTCCCTGACTTCTTTAGCTGCTTCTCTCCATCCTTTATTTCTTTTCTGCTTACCTCTTTCCCTTCCTTCTATCATTCCACCATTTTTTCTTTCCTCATTTCTTGAATTCTTTCCTTGATTTCTTCATTTCTTTCCTCCTTTCTTGCTTGCATCGTTCCATCCGTCTTTCCTTCCTCCAATCCTTTCCTTCCTTACTTCCTTCCTTCTTTACTTGCTTTCTTCTCCTTCTTCTCTTCCTTCATTCCTTAGTTCCTTTCTTCCCCCCTTCCTTCTTTATTTGCTTTCTTCATTTCTATTTTCCTTCCTTCCTTTCTACTTTCCTTCTTTCCTTCTTTACTTGCTTTCTTCCCCTTCCGCTCTTCCTTCATTCCTTACTTCCTTACTTCCCTCCTTCCTTTTTTACTTGCTTTCTTCATTCCTATCTTCTTTCCTTCCTTCCTTCCTTCCTTCTTAACTTGCTTTCTTCCCCTTCCTCTCTCTCTTCATTCCTTACTTCCTTCCTTTCTTTCTTTCCTCCTTTCTTCCTTCCTTCCTTCCTTCCTTCCTTCCTTCCCTCGTATATTTCTTTCTTTCTTTCTTTCTTTCTTCGCTGCTTTTACCTTTCCTTCCTAATATTCCTGCTCCCCACCTTTCTTCCGATCTTCTTTAATATCTCCCTTACTTCTTTCCTTGCTTCTATTATTCTTCCTTCCTTCCTTCCTTCCTTCCTTCCTTTCTTCCTTCCTTCTTCGCTGTCCATTACTTTCCTTCCTTATATCCCTCTCCTTGCCTCCCATTCTTTCTCCATAAACGTCTTCCTTCTCTCTTTTCTTTCTTCCTTCTTGGTTCTTAATGATACTCCCTCCCTCACTCCCTCCCCTTATTCTTTCTCACCTCCTTCCTACGTCTTTTTTCTCCTACAAATTTCCTGTCAGCTTTTTTTCTCGCAAGATGACAAAAAAAATCTTCACATATTTATCAATACGGAAATTATGTCAGCCTCTCTCTCTCTCTCTCTCTCTCTCTCTCTCTCTCTCTCTCTCTGTCAGTGATGTATTAATCGGAGAGAGAGAGAGAGAGAGAGAGAGAGAGAGAGAGAGAGAGAGAGAGAGAGAGAGAGAGAGCATCAGTATATTTCACACAAAAGGAAAAAAATGTGTGTGTGTGTGTGTGTGTGTGTGTGTGTGTGTGTGTGTGTGTGTGTGTGTGTGTGTGTGTGTGTGTGTGTGTGTGTGTGTTTGGTCCCATCAATATATTTCACACAAGAAAGAAAACACAGACTGCCCGTGGACCGGAACTCGCCCCCCCAACACCTCCTTTTTCTCCTCCTTCACCCTCACCCTTTCCCTCTCTTACCTCCCTCCCTCCTCCCTTCTCTCCCCTTCCTCCCACCTTCTTTCATCATCTTCCCTTCAACTCTTTCCTTCCGCCATTCTTTACTTACTTCTTACCTCTCTCTCTCTCTCTCTCTCTCTCTCTCTCTCTCTCTCTCTCTCTCTCTCTCTCTCTCTCTCTCTCTCTCTCTCTCTCTCTCTCTCTCTCTCTCTCTTCACGTGTCATCAATCTTAATTTCCTTTCCACTTTTCTCTCTCATTCCGTTATTTTCCTCTCTAAACTTTTCTTCTATCCTTCTCCTTCCCTCTTCCCGGTCTTCTTCCTCTTGTGATTTGTTTCCTTCTTCCTTCTCTTTCTTTCTCTCTGATGTTCCCATTCGTTTCTTTCCTCCTTTTCCTCCCGCCTCTCTTTGATTTCTCCGTGTCACTATTTGTCCCTTTCTTTCACTTCCCTTTTCCTCTCTATTTATCCCAATCCTTTCATCGTTAATTATGTCTTTCTCTCAATTTCCTTTTTTTTCGTTTTGCTTTGATGTCTTTGCTTAATGTATACTTTTCATCCTTATGTTCTCGTCTTCTTCCTTTCTTGTTTGCTCTCTCTCTTCCTTCTTTCGCTCACCAGCCTCTTCATACATTTTAATTTCCTGTTTTCTTATTCTGCTCCTCCCTCTCCCCCTCCTCCTCCTCCTCCTCCCTTTCCCATCTCCTCCTTCTTCTGCCTCTCATCCTTCTTCTCCACTCATTCCCCTTATTCTTTTCTCTCCTATTGATTTTTCTCTGTTATTTCTGATTTTTCTTCTTTTTCTTTTTTCTACTTCTTGTTTTTCCTTTTCAGCTTCTTTTTCTTCTCCTCCTCCTTCTCTTCTTCCTCCTCTTCCTCCTCCTCCCCCTCCTCCTCCTCCTCATCTCCCTTCTTCTTCTTCTTCTTCTTCTTCTTTCTTTAAACTGAATATTAACACAAAAATCTTTCGTCCATCGTTTCTTCCTCCCTCCCCCCTTTCTCTCCATTACACGCTAAATCTCTCAGTACCTCTCTCCCTCCCTCTCTTCCTCCGTCCCTCCAAACCCGCAGCTTCTCTCTTTCATCACTCCACTCGTCTCTTTCCCTCCCTCCCTTCTGCATTCAGTTCCTCCTCCTCTGACATCTCGTACCGTGGTTATGGTGAAGGTAGTGTCGGTGGTGATGGTGGTAGTAGTGGTGGTGATGTTAGTAGTTAAAGTAGTGGAAATAACTCTGGTGGTGGTGGCGGTGGTGGTGGTGGTGGTGGAAAAAGAATGGATGCAGGTGGAAGTGTATGGAGGAGCGAGGAGGTGTATGGAAGCGAGGGATGTGGAAAAGGTGGAAGAGAGTGAATGATTGTGGAGGAGTTGAAGGAGGTGGAAGAGTGTGCAGGTATGTGGAAAAGGAAAATTAGGTGGAGTAGATTGAAGGATTGCGGAGGAAGTAAGGGCGAGGAAAGATGGAAACACAGAAAAGCAGGCGAGCCTGTTGGCTCTTTAAGAGGTTGCCAACCTAAGTGATTGAATCAATTTGTCAGCCACTTCAGTGACGTGCGTGGAGGAAGACTAAAGCAAGAGCTGCACGTACGCTCTCTGACGTTCACTTCACTCTTAACGTAACAGAATAACGCAACATAATGTAACATAATGACGGTCAATGCCATTCTTCAGGAGTCATGCTAGGAAGCCACTCCTCCGGCACCTACAATTTGATATAAAAAGCTGCCTAATTCCCTTCCTTCGTGACCTATCTATATACTGATTGCATCATTGTGTTCAGAAAAAAAACATTGTCCACCACATAAGATTATAGTCGTTTTTTTTAAGTTGGTTAGTTTGAAATGAAAAGTACCCCCCCCCCCTTCCACACCCCTTGCATCAAGGAGGTTCCTGCCCCTTCCACCTGATAGCCTGAACGTTGATTGGGAATATATGATGACTCACTTTAATATATGACAGATTGTTTAAAACGTTAAGAACACAAGTACCACTAATTATTAGAGTCTAAATAACTGATAATGATGCACCTGCCATTAATTTAGGTATACTAAGAAATAAAATATTATTTACTGCGAGGCATGAATTCCCGTTCACTTAGCATAGCGCAGTGCACAAGACAAATTATCTTATTTCCTTTATTTTCCATACCTGTTATTTACGTAACTAAAATAATATTTATAAAGGTACTTGATATAGGAATACATTCGCTTTGACTTTAGAAGGTTTTTATTCATTGTTATTATTGCTCGGGGGAGAGGCACACACTGGACGGAAGAGCGGGTGGCGGGCGGTGAGGCGGACGACGCAACTACTACATAAATATATATTTCCTGTTGACGTGAATATTGACGTGGGAAGTAATGGGAATGAGAGAATTTGTCTTGTGTGCTGCGCGTAGTATGCTATGCTAAGTGAGCGGGTACAGGTGCGTCGCCGTAAACAATACTTTATTTCTTAGTGTGTCTGTATTAATGGTGGGTGCAGTATTGTCAGTTACTTGGATCATAATAATCAGCACTTACGTCCACATTAACTATCTCTACCATATGATATTCAATATAACTCATTCATAATATACTCCCACTCGGCGTGCAGCCCGTCAGGTGGAAGGGGCAGGAGCCTCCTCGGTGCATGGAGCGGGGTTTCTCGGTGCAAAATAAACAACTTTAAAAATACGACTATTTTTTCCACACTATCTTCATATTTTCATGAAAAAACAGAATAGCATAAAAAGCGGTAAAAACATTTATTCCCGCGGCTTTGAGCTGCACTCGCATTATCTTGTTTATTTTGAAGTTGAGTTGTTTTCAGCAATGGTAATCCACTATCATTTGACTGCCCACTGATGAAGAAACGAAGTATTACGTTAATCACAAAACGTGTGTGCGTACTAAAGGTAGTCCTTGCTGAACATAACACCGCTCAAATGTCTGCGAGCCTCATCAACAAGCGGTGGTAGCAGTTGTAATTTGCTTGAACATATTAAAAAAGGTCGAGAAAGTCTTGGGGGAACTACGCTACTAATTTCGCAAACTTCATGGACTCATATTGGGGTGTGAAAATGGACTGGGAGACTATTTTTTGCTACAGTTCTTCCTTTTTCATCCAGTCTAATGGATTTTCCATCATAAAAAAAAAATCGCAAATCGGCCGGCACTGGGCGTGACACAGGATTGGCTGGTATTTAAAGGATTAAGTTGATCGGGAAGCAGACTACCTCAAGCCGGTGTTCAATCACCGAAGAGCTTACCAAAGCAACCTATATAGGCTCCAGGTA
>NC_066545.1:985848-988348 GCF_024679095.1 Eriocheir sinensis
ATAGCTTACACCTCAACACTCATACTTCACTTTCACCCTCATAGCTTACACCTCAACACTCATACTTCACCCTCACCCACACAACTAGTAAACCCAGCGCTTCACTCTAATACCTCACACCTGCAACAAGTCTACCTAACCCGTACTCCATCATTAAGTCATAACTTTCACCTGTACCTTCTCGTGGTCCCAATAAACACACAATACACAATAACCTGTCACAAGTACACCTGTCCCCCCTTCAACTCGACTCATACCTTCCCTCATTACGTCATCAGTCTAAGTTGCATTTACTCATGATCCTGATACTGACCCAGCACCTTCTACCATACGCATTACCTTTATACCTTACATATGTCCCCCCTTCCCTTTCTTGGCCCCTACTTTCCCTCATTAGGTCATCAGCCTCGTTTGCTTTTGTTCCTTACAGTCTTGATATTAACCCAGCGCCTCATTCTTCTACCTGTTATATGCACACCTGTCCCTACACATCGACCCCAGCCCTGCATCACTCAACTACCTATCTGAACCGCCTCACCTGGATGTTCTCGTGGTCCCAATACACAAACAAGGAGCAGGCGAAAGTATCCCTCCCGTCAATCTGCTATGCTAATACTGCACTAATACATCATCACATATGCCCACGTGTCATAAGCCTCACTGGGTCACCTGAGTCACCTGCATGTTTTCTCCTCATTACCCTGATGTCCGAGCCAGCCAGGCCTCCCCTCCTCACCTTAGCCAATCTCGTATCAGCCAGGCCTCTTTTCGTCTCTCAACAGCCAATCACGTGTACCCCCACAAGGTTCACTTATATCGTCTATTCATCGGAAAAATAACAGCCAGTTATGTGCATCTACCAGTAACTGACAGCCAATCACGTGCTCTCTTAACAAACCGACAGCCAGTCACGTGCACTCATAACCAAACGTCAGCCAATCACGTGCATTTACCAGTAATCGACAGCCAATCACGTACACTCATAACCAATCGACAGCCAATCACGTGCGTCTACCATTTACCGACAGCCAATCAAGTGCACTCATAACCAATCGACAGCCAATCACGTGCGTCTACCATTTACCGACAGCCAATCAAGTGCACTCATAACCAATCGACAGCCAATCACGTGCGTCTACCATTTACCGACAGCCAATCAAGTGCACTCATAACCAGTCGACAGCCAATCACGTGCGTCTACCATTTACCGACAGCCAATCACGTGCACTCATAACTAAACGACAGCCAATCACGTGCACTCATAACCAAACGACACCCAATCACGTGCACTCATAACCAAACGACACCCAATCACGTGCACTCATAACCAAACGACACCCAATCACGTGCACTCATAACCAAACGACACCCAATCACGTGCACTCATAACCAAACGACACCCAATCACGGGTATACACCGCCTAGTGACACTCAACCACATGCTTTCATCCCCAAAAGACAACTAGTCGCATGATTCCAACACCAAACGACACCCAGTCATGTGTTTACCCCAAACTACAGCCAGTCACATGTTTTCATCACCAAATTACAACCATCACATGCTTTCATCAACAAACAACAACCAATGGTATGTTTTCACCCCAAACGACAGCTGATCGCATGTTTCCCCCATCCAGTGACAACAAGTCACATGATTTTACTACCAAATTATTGCCAATCACATTTTTCAGCGTCAAACGACATACACACGTACATACAAACATGCATTCATAAATACAGACAGACAGACAGACAGACAGATAGACAGACAGACAGACAGACAGACAAATATATTGAGGGAGATTGGAGAAAATTATATAAATATCTATTAAAAAACATATAAAAAACTGATTACAAACTAAAGAAGAAAAAATAACCCTTTAGAAGCTACATAAACAAAGACAGATATTTTCAGCAAACACTCGCCAGACAACGAACAGAATAAGCAAATTGTCACAACAATTGAATAGAGAAAGGTAAAGAAATAAAAACTGGGAAAAAAACGAATGATAAACAGTTACATAAAGAAAATTAAAAAAAAAGGTGAAGGACAATTAATTATTATATCAAAATACAAATAAACTGATACAACAACTTGCAGAGACAAGAAAAAAATAGGAAAAAGATAGAAAATAAGCAAACACTCATCAGAAACATTTTTTATCGCTCGATATATATATATATATATATATATATATATATATATATATATATATATATATATATATATATATATATATATATATATATATATATATGAAAACATAATAAAATAAAATAAAGAAAAGTTACAAATAGGAAAGTAACAGTAAGGAAAAATATATACAGTACATAAACAAACAGTCAAAAAAGAATGAAAAAACAGAAAATACTAAACAAGAAAACAGTACTAAACACAAACGCGCGCGCGCGCACACACACACACACACACACACACACACATACACGAAAAAATTGCAAAAAAACACATAATTTCACACATAAGGAAAAATTTAACGCG
>NC_066545.1:993348-1028348 GCF_024679095.1 Eriocheir sinensis
GGATGTTTGGTACACAGGCCGTGAACATGTTCCACATCCGGCAGACTCTTCCCGAAAAGGTGCGCTGGTGCTGGCTGGTACGGGAACATGGCACCTCCACTGCGTCACCACGGGATAGCACCGTTCTCGGGTCCCGCGTGGTGACTCTCGGAGGTTGGCGTAAGCCCACCAGATGTGGCACTCCCAGCACTTGTGCCTTGTGAAACACCAGAAGAGCAGCTACGTCCCTGCGGTGCTCCAAGGAGTCGACGGAGCTGAGAGTTTCCTGCCCGGTTGGGGGGTCTGCCGCATCCACCAGTCGCAGTGCCTGTCTCTGGATGGCGTCGAGTCTCACGCTGTGCGAGGCAGCACACGACACCCAAGAGATGGCAGCGTACTCCAGGTAAGGCCGTATCTGGGCCTTGTAGAGCAACAGCCTCCCTTTTTTGTCGAGGAAGCTGGCCACCCTTCGCAGGCAGGAGACTCTGTGGGAGGCCTTTTGGGCAATGTTTCTGATGTGGCTGTCAAACCGTAGCCCTCGATCCACTTCCACTCCCAGAATCTTGACGGATTCCTGGAGTGGGAGGGGGACGCCACCAAAGCTTAGCTTCCCCTCCACTGCTGGCCCGGCAGTGGGGGATCGAGAGACCACCATTGCCTGGGTCTTCTCTGGGGCAAAGGTCACCTGCCAGCAGGCACCCCACTCCTGTAGCACCTTCAGCTGCTGAGTGACCTCGTCAGCAGCTCGCCCACTGTCTTGTCGGGGGTAGGTGCAGGAGAGAGTGCAGTCATCAGCGTAAGCTGAGACTGCTGGCAGCTGCCGGAGAAGGTCGTCCACATATATGTTCCACAGAACTGGCCCTAGCACTGAGCCCTGTAGTACTGATGCCTCCACTGGCAAGGAGTCGGACGTCTGCCCGTTGACGACAACCTGGAGGGTCCTTCCTTGAAGGTAGTCTCCCAGGAGCTGAAGGAGGTCGCCTTGAATGCCCTTAGCACGGAGTTTTTCAAGGAGACCTCCGTGCCACACCCTGTCAAAGGCACCCGCTATGTCCAGGGCTACCACGACAGTGTCCAGGCCGTCGTCAAGGGCGTCCTGCCAGTTCTTGGTGAGGAGCATCAGCAGATCGGAGGTGGACCGGCCAGGTCTGAACCCATACTGTTGGTCCGAGAGGAGGTAGTTGTCCTTGAGGTGGCGACAGACTACGTCTGCCACGACCCTCTCGAACACTTTCCCCACCACAGACAGCAAGGAGATGGGCCGGTATTTTTGGGGTCAGACCTGGAGCTCCTCTTGTGGACGGGAACCACCCGAGCCTCTTTCCACGCCGATGGCCAGGTGTTTTCCCGGAGGCAGGCAGAGAAGACTGTGGTGAGAGGGGCAGCCAACTCGTGGGCACACTGCTTCAGCAGGTGCGGGCTGAGGTCATCGGGGCCGGTCGCCTTCTGGGTGTCCAGCCCTCGCAGCAGGCGCTCGACCAACACATGTGTCACCTCCACTTTCGTGACAGTCTCCTTGCACTGCTGTTCTAGATGTGGCGGTGTCTGTCCGGGGTTATCCACCTTCATCTTCTTGGCGAAGAGACTGGCCAGCAACTACGCTTTCTCCTTGCTGCTGGTGGCCACTGTTCCATTTTGTCTTGAGAGAGGAGGAATCAAGTCCTGGCGGCTGATCCCCTGCCTTTCCTTGACGAGGGACCACCAGGTCTTATTTCCTACCCCTGCTCCACACAGCTTGCGCCTCATGTCTTCCTCCCACTTCCTTATGGCCCACTTGCTGGTCACCACCATCCTCCTGCAGGCCGCACGGTGCAGGACCTTGCTGCACCGAGTCGGGTTCCGCTTGTAGCGGAGCCACGCTGAATACTTAGCGTCAGCAGCAACATGGCAGCGGTAACCAAACCATGGTTGATCCGCTGATCTGGTGGTGAACTCTCGATGGGGCACATGTCGCCTGGATATCAAAATGTTAGACTCGGTGCAGAGGAGGATGACTAAGATGATTCAGGGGTTGAGAAACTTGCCATACGAGGAAAGACTCAAACAGTTAAACTTGCATTCTCTAGAAAGGCGAAGGGTGCGTGGAGACATGATCGAGGTTTATAAATGGATGAAGGGCTTTAATAAGGGAGACATTCATAAGGTTTTGTTGGTAAAAGAGCCGGGTAGGACACGAAGTAATGGGTTTAAACTGGATAAATTCAGATTCAACAGGGACATAGGCAAAAATTGGTTTACTAACAGGGTGGTGGATGAGTGGAATAGGCTTAGCAGTCATGTGGTGAGTGCCAATACAATTGTCACATTCAAAAATAGACTAGATAAATTCATGGACAGCGATATTAGGTGGGGTTAGATACACAGGAGCTTAGGGTCAAAGGAGCTGCCTCGTACAGGCCTACCGGCCTCTTGCAGACTCCTGCGTTCTTATGTTCTTATGTCTCTCTCTCTCTCTCTCTCTCTCTCTCTCTCTCTCTCTCTCTCTCTCTCTCTCTCTCTCTCTCTCTCTCTCTCTCTCTCTCTCTCTCTCTCTCTCTCTCTCTCTCTCTCTCTCTCACACACACACACACACACACACACACACGGGCCAGATGATCGCCGCCCCGCTGTGACATCCTATTCATGTCACCCCAAAGCCTCTCCTCCTCCCCTCCTTTCTCATTAGCTCCCTTCTCACCTTTACCTTCTCCCTCATTCCCTCTCCCTTACCCTTACCTTCGGTCCCTAATCTCATCCCCATCCCCATCATCCTCCTTCTTTTCATCTTCACCGTCCCTTCCTTATTGCTCTCTATCTACCTATCTTCTATACCTATCTCTATCTTCTACTTCCATCCTCACTCTTTCTCGCCCTCTTTCGCTTCATTCACACACTCTTCCTTACCCTTACCGTCATTCTCTTCTTTTCCCTCTCTCATTTCTTCATCCACATACTCTTCCTTTTTTCACCTCTTTCCCTTCATCTTTATACACTTCCTCAACCTCTTTCCTCTCATCCACACACTCTTTCTCAACCTATTTTGTTTCTTCCACACACTCTGCCTTACCTTTAAATCCTTCAACCTCATTCTCTTCCTCACCCTCTCTCCCTTTATCCACACACACTTCCTCACCCTCGCCTCCCTCACCTTCTCTCGCCCCCTTCCTCACATTCTCCCACCCCCTCCCTCCACCCCTAAAACCCCTATACTCCATCACCTCCACCACTATTGTTTCTATCATTGCCATCATTAACCACCACTCCCTCCTTCCTTCATTTTCTTATCTCCCTCCCTTCGTCACACTCTCTTTATCTCCTTCCACCTGCCCCTCACCCTCTCTCCTTCCATTCCTAACACGACCACCACCACCACCACCACCGCCATCGGAATCATCACGGTATACAATCTCTCCTATCTCTCCTATCATCCACTTTCCTTATCCATCTTCATCCTTTCTATTTTCTTTATCTACCTACATCACGCTGACTCCCTTCATCTCTCTCTCCCTCCACCATCTTTTAAACCACTAACTCTATTCTCTTCATCTCTCTTCCTCTCTCTGTCTTCCTCAGTCGCATATTCTCTCCTTTCGTTCTTCTCTCTCCTTTTGTCGTCATTTATTATCTCCCTATTTACCTACCTCCCATTCTGTGCACTCTCCATCCTTTCTGTCTTTTCATTTTCCTCCAAAGTCCCTCCTCTTGTGTCATCCTTTACTCCCTCTCTTCTTCCTACTATTAATCCCTCCATCTATCCTTTCCTCCCTCCTTTCCTCCTTCCGTCCCTCCTTACATCCTTTCCTCTATCCGTCAGTCCTATACCATACTTCCTTCCCTGTATTATTCTCTCTCTCTATCCCTCCATCTATAGTCTACACTCTACACCATACTTCCCTCCTTCCCTAATTCTCTCCATCCCTCCCTCTCTCCTTCTCTCCTCCCCCTTTCCCCTCCTCCCCCCGGCGCCAGGTTCAGCCAAGAATGTCTCGGGTTATCGGGCAAGATGTATGGCCCATATCGTCACACCTTCGCCCCTTTGCAATGCCCATCACCTGTACCTTGTCCATTCCTCATACACCGGTGATCAGTGTCCCGCCCGACGCTATACATCACACTGTTTGGTTTACTAAGAAGGAGAATGTGTGCCATCTTTTACCTTTTCCACCTTTACGTTCACAGTTTTTGCTATTTATTTTTTTTTTGTTTACCTCATTTTACATTTTCCGCCTTTCCAAATTATTATTACTCCTTATTTTATTTTCCGACCTATTTCCTACTTTTTGTTCGGGGGATAGTTTATGATTGAGCTGCTATAGTGTGAGATATTTGAAGTTATTTCCAGGTTAGTACCGATGCATTGATTTTTTGTTTATTTCATATTATTAATGCGGTGCAACACACAAAAAATAAACACGACCGCCGCCGCCAACACAAACAACACCATCACCAACAATAACATCAACAACCACAACAAAAACAACAACATATCCACCACCACCGTCAGCAACAACAGTAACCACAGACGCCACAATAACACCATCAGGACCACCACACGATCGCCCACCACCACCACAAAAAGGAATATGGTGATTACGAGAGACGCAAATATCGCCTCCTTTTGTGTCCTTTGTATATTTTTTTCAATCTTCCTCTCTTCTTCCTCCTCTTCCTTTCCTCCTTCAGACTGTTTGTTGTTTTGTTACTGTTGTTATTGTTGGTAAAGATGTTGATGGTTGTTGTTAGTGTATTAGTAGTTGTTTTCACTGATAATATATTTCTTCCACCACCACCACCACCACCATTACGGTATACACTCTATTCCATCTTTCCTTTCCTTTACCCATCTTCATCCTTCCTATCTTCTTTACCTACATTCAACACGCTCACTCCCTTCATCTCTCCCTCCGTCCAATTACCTACCATCTTCATCCTCTATCTATACTTATATTGAATCCCCGGTTCTTTGATAACATTTACTCCTGTTTTATTCGCTTATCCCCGCACGTTCTCACACTGCACTATTCTCTACCCTTTTCTAATGATCATCGAGGCACATACGCCCACATTACTATCTTCTGTATCCCTCTTTAATGGTACTCAAATCTCTCTTCCTCGGATTAAAACAAGATATTCTCCTAAGCCAGTATTCTATATCGCCTTTTATAAACCCTTTCTCAGTCCCCTTCTCCCGTCGCACGCACACACATCGCGAACGTTACTCTCCTGTGCATCTTTATTTAATGGTGTTCAACTTTTTCTTTCTCCAATTAAAACAAAACATTCTCCTAAACCAGTATCCATATATAAAGTCTTTTACAAACTCTCTCTCTCTCTCTCTCTCTCTCTCTCTCTCTCTCTCTCTCTCTCTCTCTCTCTCTCTCTCTCTCTCTCTCTCTCTCTCTCTCTCTCTCTCTCTCTCTCTCTCTCTCTCTCTCTCCGTCACCCACACATATCACCCACGCTGCTATCTTCTCCATCGTTCTTTAATGCCTCTCCAGTCTGCTTTTCCTCCTATTAAGCTCCTACGAAACTATTCCACCCATCCCTCTTAATGACCCTTAGCTCCCCTCCACCCATCTACCAAAGTTTCCTTCACCGTCGACTTACGCAGCCTGCCATATGTGGGTCCTCCTTTTCGCCTCTCCTCGCGATGTCTCCCTGCCTCCTTTCCCGACCCGGACGCTTCAATCTTTCAGCCTCAACACGATACAGCACTCTCTCCCAGTACCACAGCAAGGACGAGCTTCAGCGTCGCCTACTGTAGTCGCCTCACCCTCCCACACACCATCTGTTGCCTCTTCTTTAACGCTACACTTGCCGCGTCTCCTCCTGTTAGCTGTACACTTTTTTTTCCTTAAGCCTCCAGATCGTGTTGTACCTTTGTAACTCATTGACTGGCTCAAGACTGTTCATAAATTGTATGTTCTGTTCTTTGGGTCAAATCATAAATGTGTGATAGTTTGCAATGCTGTGTTTCGCTCTATCCGCCACTCCATCCCACCCATCCCCATCCCCACCTTTTTTTTTTTTTTTTTTTTTTTTTACGTCGCGACCTATTGCGCGGTAAACTTCTTTGGGCCTGATGGTCGGCCCAAGGCTTCTTCCCGGTGGGGCTTGATGGTCGGCCCAGCCCGTTCTGGCGCAGGCGAGTGTTTATAGTGGCGCCATCCTGCAATAGCTAATCCACTAATAGTATATTATATAAAGTACACCTTACTATATTTTACTAACCCCTGTCTCCATGGCTCCGGCTCTTTTGGAATTGTTCACTCGACGACACGAGTCCTCCAGCGGCCAAGCAGCACAACACACACTGCTCCTGTGTGATGCATTCGACTAACACACCGTTAACAAGCATCTTCCCTCTTCCATCCCTTTTACAAGCATGATGTTGGAAAATTTCTTCTTTCCGCCTTCCTGTGCCTTCATCTCTTACAAAGCGAGACCATCACGACACAGCTGGCCCCAACAAACTGGTTTTTAATCTTCCGTGAGCTCTTTCTGTCCTTTCTCAGGGAGCAGCTTAGAGCGGACGCATTTTCCATTAGCCCGGCAGGGGAGGGGGAGGTGCATCAAGACATCTCCGGAATTACAATTATTCATAAGTTCCTCCTCTTTAACTTTTAACTCCCGCTGGACATTAACTTTTTATTTTCATAATTTACTTTTATTTTCTTGGCCTCACATCCCTTGGCTGGCTCCATTAGACCAAAGTTATAAACAAAAAACGGTGGCGTGGGTGGGAGGAGACGAGGGGGCGTCGTGGCGGCCTGCTGAGGGGCATAAGGCCACTTCCTTCCCTGCTAGTGCTGAGTGCCTGGGCCTCAGCAGTGCTGGATGACATCTGACCAGGGAGTGATATCGTCGGGGCGCTGGGCACTCTCCAGATCTCTCATGCAATTGTCAAGAGGAAGGGGCAGTGTTGGGTGCTTGACATATGGGGAGGGAGGGGGGAGAGGGGGAGGTAGAAATAACGCACTGATTCATTTTCCTTAAAGTGGAATGTGATACATTATCATTTTTTCACTCTGGAAAGGAACTATCTACTTATTCCTATTCATCTCGGAACTGAGGGGAAAGAGTAAATTTGACTATTAGAGGAGGAAGAGGGCCGGCAGCCTTTTTGATGTATACGGAGAATCATCGTTTTTCTACTTTAGAGAGATGGGTCGACTTTTTACGTGTCGGGGCGAGATGAAAGGGAACACACATTTCCATCTTTATAGGACGCGCCTTCTCGTTTTCTTCACGAAGGAACAACAATTACGTTTTTCAAATTTGGAACGAGACAGAGAGGGAGACGCCATCCATACTTTTCTGTACTCCGGTAATGGGAAGGGGACAAAGTATGAGCCCTGCCTGTAACCAAAGTGTGTGTGTGTGTGTGTGTGTGTGTGTGTGTGTGAGAGCAAGAGAGTATAAGGAAGAACGTAAAGGGGAAAGAAAATTTGAGGACGCCCTTTCCTAGAGGAGGAGGAGGAGGAGGAGGAGGTGGTGGTGGTGGTGGTACAAAGGAAGTACAAAGGAAAAGCAAACAGCAACAGACCTCTTGATACTAACTAGGCTGTTTGTTGTTGCTACCATCTACTCTAATCTACGAGTCAGAGACACAGGTGGTGGTGGTGGTGGTGGTGGAGGTGGTGGTTTTCTGTTAAATAGGTAAATGGGCAGGCAGGTAGGTAGAAAGGTAAGTTGTACAAAAATAGGCAGGTACATAAGTATATACATGTAAAGGTGAGCTAGGTAGGTAGGAGGTATGCAGGTGGGTGGGTAGGTGGGTGGGTGAGTGGGTAGGTAGGTGGGTGGGTGGGTAGGTTGGTAGGCAGGAGGGTTAGTACTTACGTATATGAATAGGTAAGGAAGTTGGTAGATAGGAAGGGAAGTATGTAGTAGGAGGGGAGGTAAGAAGGTACATGGGTAACCGAGCCACATCCTTCGATATCTCCCTTCCTTCCTTCCTTCCTTCCTTCCTTCTTTCCATCCATCTATCCTTCCTTCCTTCCTTCCTTCCTTTCTTTCTTTCTTTCTTTCTTTCTTCCTTCCTTCCTTCCTCCCTTCCTTCCTTCCTTCCTTCCTTCCTTCCTTCAATTTCTCCCTCTTTCCTTCCACCCATCCACCCTTCCTTCCTTCCTTCCTTCCTTCCCTTCCTCCCTCTTTCCCACCACCCATCCACCCATCTATCCTCCCTTCCTTCCTTCCTTCCTTCCTTCCTTCCTTTTCTCCCCCTTTCCCTCAAGGTGTACTCTAGGTTAACTTTCTGAGGTCACGTTAGGGTTGGCCACTCAATTTCATCTTTTTCTTTAGGAGGAGGACGAGGACGAGGAGGACGAGGAGAAAAAGGAGGAGGAGGAGGAGGAGGAGGAGGAGGAGGAGGAGGAAGGAACAGAAGGATGGCATATCGTATTTACGTATCTCTCAAGGTGCCAGGGCGTAGGGAGGAAGGGAGGAGAAGAGGAAAGGTTGGGAAGAGGAAAGGAAGGGAAGAGGAGTAGGGAGCCGAGAAGGAGGAAGGAGGAAGATGAGTGGAGGGGAAGAGAAGCAGAGATGAGAAGGAGCATGAGGACAAGAAAGGAAGAGAAGCAGAGAGACGAGGAGGAGGACGAGGAAAGGAGGGGAAGAGGAGCAAAGATGAGTAAGAGGAGAAAACGGAAAAGAAGGGAAGAGAAACAGAGAGACGAGAAAGAGAAAGAGGAAGAGGAAAGGAAGGGAATGTAGCAGAGAAACGAGGAAGAGGAAGAGGATAGGATGAGAAGAGGAGCAGAGACGATCGGAGGAAGAGAGGTGAAAGGGAAGAATGTGGTAACGAAAGGTAAAGTGAGAGAGGAGGAAGAAAGAAAGAGGAAGAGAGGTAAAAAGGAATGATGCGAGGACGAAAGTCACTATGAAAGAAGAGGAAGAGGAGGAAATGTGTAAAAGAGGAGACGGAGTAGAAAATTAAAAGAGCCGAAAGATGGGATGAAAAGTTCTGCAAGAATAGAGAAAAGCTGTGAAAGAGGAGGAGGATCAGGACGCGAGGCAAGAGTTCCCCGAAGAAGAAAGACGAGACTCAGACGAAGAGAAAGAGGAGAAGAGGATAGAGGAAGGAGGGGGCGAGAACAGGAAGAGGGACAAGAGGAAAAGAAAGGTGGAAGAAGAGAAGAAGGATCAGACAATGAGAAACGATTGAAGGGGAGGTAAAGAAAAAGTAAAGAGGAGAAGGAGTCAATGGACACGAAGTAAAGAGAAAGAGAAAAAGGAAGAGAAGGAAGGAATCAGGAGGAGGACGAGAAGAAGGAGAGGAGGACAAAGGGTGACAGAGGGGCGGTGAGGGACGAGGGGGCCCCTTCCGGCACGGCGCGGGACGTGGATCACCTTCATTCACGCTGACAGTCCGCGCTGAAGGCTGCCCCCGGTGCCTGCCACACAGCCAACCTGACAGCCAGACAGCCAGACACTCAGCCAGCCAGCCAGCTACCCAGAGAGACAGAGGCAGACAGACAGACAGACAGACAGACAAACACAGACATCTAGATAGACAGAGAGATACGGATAGGCAGAGACAGACAGACAGGCAGGCAGAGAGATATGGAGAGGAAGAGACAGACAGACAACCAGACAAAAACACACACAGACGGACAACTAGACAGACAAACAGAGACACAGAGAACGACAGACAAGCAGACAACAGATACACAGTCAGCCAGCCAGCCAACCAGCCAGCCATTCGGACAGTCAGACAGAGAGAAAGACAACCAGACAGTCACCCCACTCAGCCAGTCGGTCAATAGACGGTCACCCAGCCGGACGGAAAACCAAGCAGCCAGTCAGTCAGTAAGCCAGCCAGTCACGCACCCCGCAGACAAGACAGACAGACAGACAGGTAACCGGCCAGTCAGCCAGCCATTCATTTCCTGACTACTTGGTTCTGAATCTCTTTTGTTTTCAATGAATACTGAGAACTATATTAAAAATATACATCAATAAGTGATAAGGAAACGAATACAGATAGATAGATAGATAGATAGATAGATAGATAGATAGATAGATAGATAGATAGATAGACAGATAGATAGATAAATAGATAAACACATACATACATATTTACATACATACATACATACATACATACATACATACATACGTACATACATACATGCATACATACGTACATACATATATATCTATATATATATATATATATATATATATATATATATATATATATATATATATATATATATATATACACATACAGACAGACAAGCATAACAAGAGACAGGCAGGCAGACAGACAGAGAGACAGACAGACAGACAGAAAGACACAGACAGACGAGCAGGAAGAGAGAGAGAGAGAGAGAGTAAATTGAAATGGATGGGAGTTGGCTGTAATCCTTTCCTCATCCTCATTCTTTCCATGTATTTTAAATCCTCGTAATCTTCCCTCACTACTGCCATTATTACGTTAAATAAAAGTTACATTTTCCGAGCACATGAAGACATGCTCATACGCATTATAAACTTTTATGCTTACATCTTTAGATCTCTCTCTCTCTCTCTCTCTCTCTCTCTCTCTCTCTCTCTCTCTCTCTCTCTCTCTCTCTCTCTCTCTCTCTCTCTCTCTCTCTCTCTCTCTCCTATAGTACAAGCAAAACGTGGAAGGAAGAGCAGGAAGTGTACAGGAAGAGAAATAGCCAATAGAAACAAACAGGAGTAGTCAATAGAAACAAACAGGAGTAGCCAATAGAAACAAACAGGAGTAGTCAATAGAAACAAACAGGAGTAGTCAATAGAAACAAACAGGAGTAGTCAATAGAAACAAACAGCAGTAGTCAATAGAAACAAACAGCAGTAGTCAATAGAAACAAACAGCAGTAGCCAATAGAAACAAACAGGAGTAGTCAATAGAAACAAACAGGAGTAGTCAATAGAAACAAACAGAAGTAGCCGATAGAAACAAACAGGAGTAGTCAATAGAAACAAACAGAAGTAGCCAATAGAAACAAACAGGAGTAGTCAATAGAAACAAACAGGAGTAGTCAATAGAAACAAACAGAAGTAGCCGATAGAAACAAACAGAAGTAGTCAATAGAAACAAACAGAAGTAGCCAATAGAAACAAACAGGAGTAGTCAATAGAAACAAACAGAAGTAGTCAATAGAAACAAACAGGAGTAGTCAATAGAAACAAACAGGAGTAGTCAATAGAAACAAACAGGAGTAGTCAATAGAAACAAACAGGAGTAGTCAATAGAAACAAACAGGAGTAGTCAATAGAAACAAACAGCAGTAGTCAATAGAAACAAACAGGAGTAGTCAATAGAAACAAACAGGAGTAGTCAATAGAAACAAACAGGAGTAGTCAATAGAAACAAACAGGAGTAGTCAATAGAAACAAACAGGAGTAGTCAATAGAAACAAACAGGAGTAGTCAATAGAAACAAACAGGAGTAGTCAAAAGAAACAAATAGAAGTAGCCGATAGAAACAAACAGAAGTAGCCAATAGAAACAAACAGGAGTAGTCAATAGAAACAAACAGGAGTAGTCAATAGAAACAAACAGGAGTAGTCAATAGAAACAAACAGGAGTAGTCAATAGAAACAAACAGGAGTAGTCAATAGAAACAAACAGGAGTAGTCAATAGAAACAAACAGGAGTAGTCAATAGAAACAAACAGGAGTAGTCAAAAGAAACAAATAGAAGTAGCCAATAGAAACAAACAGAAGTAGCCAATAGAAACAAACAGGAGTAGTCAATAGAAACAAACAGGAGTAGTCAATAGAAACAAATAGAAGTAGCCGATAGAAACAAACAGAAGTAGCCAATAGAAACAAACAGGAGTAGTCAATAGAAACAAACAGGAGTAGTCAATAGAAACAAACAGGAGTAGTCAATAGAAACAAACAGGAGTAGTCAATAGAAACAAACAGGAGTAGTCAATAGAAACAAACAGGAGTAGTCAATAGAAACAAACAGGAGTAGTCAATAGAAACAAACAGGAGTAGTCAATAGAAACAAACAGGAGTAGTCAATAGAAACAAACAGGAGTAGTCAATAGAAACAAATAGAAGTAGCCAATAGAAACAAACAGAAGTAGTCAATAGAAACAAACAGAAGTAGTCAATAGAAACAAACAGGAGTAGTCAATAGAAACAAACAGGAGTAGTCAATAGAAACAAACAGGAGTAGTCAATAGAAACAAATAGAAGTAGCCAATAGAAACAAACAGAAGTAGTCAATAGAAACAAACAGAAGTAGTCAATAGAAACAAACAGGAGTAGTCAATAGAAACAAACAGGAGTAGTCAATAGAAACAAATAGAAGTAGCCAATAGAAACAAACAGAAGTAGTCAATAGAAACAAACAGAAGTAGTCAATAGAAACAAACAGGAGTAGTCAATAGAAACAAACAGGAGTAGTCAAAAGAAACAAATAGAAGTAGCCGATAGAAACAAACAGAAGTAGCCAATAGAAACAAACAGGAGTAGCCGATAGAAACAAACAGAAGTAGTCAATAGAAACAAACAGAAGTAGTCAATAGAAACAAACAGAAGTAGTCAATAGAAACAAACAGAAGTAGCCAATAGAAACACACAGAAGTAGTCAATAGAAACAAACAGGAGTAGCCGATAGAAACAAACAGAAGTAGTCAATAGAAACAAACAGGAGTAGCCAATAGAAACAAACAGGAGTAGTCAACAGAAACAAACAGCAGTAGTCTATAGAAACAAACAGAAGTAGCCGATAGAAACAAACAGAAGTAGCCAATAGAAACAAACAGAAGTAGCCAATAGAAACAAACAGAAGTAGCCGATAGAAACAAACAGAAGTAGCCGATAGAAACAAACAGAAGTAGCCGATAGAAACAAACAGAAGTAGCCGATAGAAACAAACAGAAGTAGCCAATAGAAACAAACAGAAGTAGCCAATAGAAACAAACAGAAGTAGCCGATAGAAACAAACAGAAGTAGCCGATAGAAACAAACAGAAGTAGCCAATAGAAACAAACAGAAGTAGTCAATAGAAACAAACAGAAGTAGCCGATAGAAACAAACAGAAGTAGTCAATAGAAACAAACAGAAGTAGCCAATAGAAACAAACAGAAGTAGCCAATAGAAACAAACAGAAGTAGTCAATAGAAACAAACAGAAGTAGCCAATAGAAACAAACAGAAGTAGCCAATAGAAACAAACAGAAGTAGTCAATAGAAACAAACAGAAGTAGTCAATAGAAACAAACAGGAGTAGTCAATAGAAACAAACAGGAGTAGTCAAAAGAAACAAATAGAAGTAGCCGATAGAAACAAACAGAAGTAGCCAATAGAAACAAACAGGAGTAGCCGATAGAAACAAACAGAAGTAGTCAATAGAAACAAACAGTAGACAATAGAAACAAACAGAAGTAGACTATAGAAACAAACAGAAGTAGCCAATAGAAACACAGAAGTAGTCAATAGAAACAAACAGGAGTAGCCGATAGAAACAAACAGAAGTAGTCAATAGAAACAAACAGGAGTAGCCAATAGAAACAAACAGGAGTAGTCAACAGAAACAAACAGCAGTAGTCTATAGAAACAAACAGAAGTAGCCGATAGAAACAAACAGAAGTAGCCAATAGAAACAAACAGAAGTAGTCAATAGAAACAAACAGAAGTAGCCGATAGAAACAAACAGAAGTAGCCAATAGAAACAAACAGAAGTAGCCGATAGAAACAAACAGAAGTAGCCGATAGAAACAAACAGAAGTAGCCGATAGAAACAAACAGAAGTAGCCAATAGAAACAAACAGAAGTAGCCGATAGAAACAAACAGAAGTAGCCAATAGAAACAAACAGAAGTAGCCGATAGAAACAAACAGAAGTAGCCAATAGAAACAAACAGATGTAGCCGATAGAAACAAACAGAAGTAGCCGATATAAACAAACAGAAGTAGCCAATAGAAACAAACAGAAGTAGCCGATAGAAACAAACAGAAGTAGCCAATAGAGACAAACAGAAGTAGCCAATAGAAACAAACAGAAGTAGCCAATAGAAACAAACAGAAGTAGCCAATAGAAACAAACAGAAGTAGCCAATAGAAACAAACAGAAGTAGCCAATAGAAACAAACAGAAGTAGCCAATAGAAACAAACAGAAGTAGCCAATAGAAACAAACAGAAGTAGTCAATAGAAACAAACAGAAGTAGCCGATAGCAACAAACAGAAGTAGTCAATAGAAACAAACAGAAGTAGTCAATAGAAACAAACAGAAGTAGTCAATAGAAACAAACAGAAGTAGCCGATAGAAACAAACAGAAGAGAAGCAGCCGATAGGAACAAGTATACACCAATAACTTCAGGCACACGACTCCACCTCAGTTCCCCTTACACGCCGAGGAGGCCCGCAGGATATTCAGGAGAGAAGATGAACACGCACACCAGCAACGGAAAATACAGGTGCACATTTTAGTCTAACATTTTGAGAACAGTTGGTTTGGGGATGTGCTGGAGCGGTCAAGTCATAAGTTATAAACGTATCTTCTCGAGAGGCGTCGCTAAGCCCGGTCACCGACAGTTTTTTAGGAGAGGGAGTATACACCCAGAGGTAAATATATATCGAAAAGGAATAACAGTGTGTCGGCTGTAGGCTACTCGCTCTCCTCTACTAAGCTATATGTTTTTTACAGGTACAGCATAGCCACTACGGAGTAAATAGAATGGACACAAAAGGTAAAGATGTGACTAGCGATGTAAAGGTAAAGATGGGCCTATAGAGACGGACAGGCACGATGCATCTATATGGCCATAAAAATATTATACCATATTAGCATATATTTAACTGAAGGACCTGGGACATCAGAACTAAAACAGTGAGTGATGGGAGTGAATTAAAAAAATAATCACTTCATTACTGATTGTTAATTTACTAAAGGTTTCAGGGGCCGTGTTCCCCTGTTTTTCGCAAATTAAACTTTAACAAAGCGTCGGACAAGGATGTTATTTTGGCAGTGGGTGTTTGAGACCCCGACCTAATGGGCAATAATATGATTTGGTGTCACATGTGGATATTGAAGCACTTATAAGAGTAAATTTAAGGTAAACTTGGCTAAAAGTTAAAGGCAGTGTGAGCGAGGCTAGCCCCGCCAACGACAAAGGTGTAGTTGGGTAGTTGGGTGGGGATGATTGTGTGAGGAAGGAAAGGTTGGGTATGGGGGAGGTTGGTGAACCAACAAGGGATGAAACCAGAAACTACTGCTCGCTTACATACATGCAGCATGTACTACCAATAGTCACATTTTCCATATAAAAGAATAAGTAATTTCCTTCGATTGAAACTGTTTCTCCCCAACTGATAGTCCATATAAGGAACATCCATATTTACAGTAGATTAAATATTGCTACGGTGTGTGTGTGTGTGTGTGTGTGTGTGTGTGTGTGTGTGTGTGTGTGAAGCAGTAAGACATAATTGCTGGTTAGATGGATGATTACTCATACGTCAGAGCTAAACGTCACATCGACGTCACGAGACGATGAGCGGGGCGGGGCTAGCCTCGCCCACAGTGCCTTTAACTTTTCGCCAAATTTACCCTAAATTTACTCTTATAAGTGCTTCATTATCCACATGTGACACCAAATCAAATTTTTGCCCATTAGGTCAGGGTCTCAAACATCCACTGCCAAAATAACATCCTTGTCCGACGCTTTGTTAAAGTTTTATTTGCGAAAAACAGGGGAACACGGCCCCTGAAACCGTTAGTAACTCATTTCGAAATACAGAGACCACGGAAAATATACACAAGGAAAAATTACGACTAATAATGATAAACGTGTGTTAATAATTCACTGTTAAAGGAGATAACAAATTATTAACACACAAAACTGCTGAATGTGTGTGTGTGTGTCTGTGTGTGTGTGTGTGTGTGTGTGTGTGTGTGTGTGTGTGTGTGCGTGGTGGGGGGGGTGCGCGCGTGCGTGGATATGTGTGTGTGTGAGTGTGCGCGCGTGCGTGCATATGTGTATGTGTGTGTGCGTGTGTGTGTGTGTGTGTGTGTGTGTGTGTGTGTGTGTGTGTGTGTGTGTGTGTGTTTATATATATATATATATATATATATATATATATATATATATATATATATATATATATATATATATATATACATATACATATATATATATATATATATATATATATATATATATATATATATATATATATATATATATATATATATATATATATATATATATATATATATATATATATATATATATATATATATATATATATATATATATATATATATATATATATATATATATATATATATATATATATATATATATATATAGAGAGAGAGAGAGAGAGAGAGAGAGAGAGAGTTGTAACTATTGCAAACTATTGACTGTTTCAAGACACCAGACGGATACAGTAGGGGAGTGGGGTAGGCGGTGGCTGAACAGATAGCAAGACGGCTCCGCGTTCAGGAGGACGCGAGTTCAATCCCCGACCGGTGCCACCAAGCTGGGATTTTTCAGCCGCCGCCGAGTGGCTTAAAACTACCCACATGCTGTCCAGAAGACCACCTATCAACCCGGACTCTAGATTCTAGACTCTAGATGAGCTCCGGGAGGGTAGCATGAGCCAATGCAAGATGGCGCTACTATAAACACTCGCCTGCGCCAGAACAGGCTGAGCCGACCATCAGGACCCACCGGGAAGAAGCCTTGGACCGACCATCAGGATCCACCGGGAAGAAGCCTACCGGCGCAATAGGTCACGACGTAAAAAAACAATAAAAAAATAAATGATTTACTTAATACACGTCCATAATTGTAAAAAATATAAATAAAATGATAACCCTCAGGGTGTAAACCTTATAAAAAATATTTCATAAAAGCGTTTTTTTGTGTAAATTTTCCTGCCTGTTTGCGACTTTTCACTGCACGCGGAGCGAGTCTGTACGATGAAATATGACCTCACACCGCGCCGGGTATTAATTCATTAATGGCTGCATAATATTTGCATCACAAATGAGCTACAGTATTGTAGATCCAAGGACGTAATTGCAATTTTTTGCAGTTTTGTATCTGCACGTTGTTGCACGAGGAGGAACACAGAGTAATTGTACGCAGCAACGGGTTACAGGTTCTAGATTAGTGTATAAATTACGTAGTTTGACGCTCTATAAGTCGAGACACACACACACACACACACACACACACACACACACACACACACACTCACGCGCGCGCGCGAAGCTCTGTAGTGTAGTGGCTGGCACGCTCGCTTTTCAATCAAGAAGTCTTCGGTTCGATTCCCGGGCGTAGTGTGGAAGGACGGGCTGTCAACTTTAATTCAAGCCTCCGGCCAGGCCAGCAGTGAATGGATGCCGGGTGTCTGTCGACGGTTGTGTCCTGCTTTCAAGGGTGTGTGTGTGTGATGTGAGGTTCCAGCCGTGCCGGGGAGGATGCTGGCTGGCGATCGCGAGACCAGAGCGTGATCAGACCTTGGTAAATAACAAACACAATAACACAGTGTGCTCTCGTGTGTGTGTGTGTGTGTGTGTGTGTGTGTGTGTGTGTGTGTGTGTGTGTGTGTGTGTGTGTTTGTCTGTGAGTGTGTATTTTACACCAGAGGAAGCAGTCAAGGGCAAACGAGAAAAACAGGGGAGAAAAAAGCCCGCAAAATTATTGCTCCCGAAAAAGAAAAGAATGTGTGTGTGTGTGTGTGTTTGTGTGTGTGTGTGTGTGTGTGTGTGTGTGTGTGTGTGTGTGTGTGTGTGTGTGTGTGTGTGTGTGAGAGAGAGAGAGAGAGAGAGAGAGAGAGAGAGAGAGAGAGAGAGAGAGAGAGAGAGAGAGAGAGAGCCAAAAGCGATCCCAAGGGCTTCTTTAAATTGTACAGAACGAAAACAAGGGAGAGAATTGGGCCCTTGAAAACAAACACAGGTGAGCTCGTCGAGAATGGAGAAGATATGAGTAAAATGTTGAGCGACTATTTCCTCTCAGTTTTCACACAAGAAAATCTAACAGCCATTCCGGAGAGAGTTCAGGTATATGAGGGCGAAGACAACGACATGTTGAGGGATGTGATCATCACTAGGCAGGTAGTCCTGGATGAGATTGGTAGGTTGAAGAAAAACAAATCGCCCGGCCCAAATGAAATATTCCTACGGGTACTGAAAGAATGCAAGGAGGTCCTCAATGGCATGACCGATATCTTTAAGATGTCCGTAAATTATGGGCATGTGCCCAACCAATGGAAAGTAGGTAATGTGACGCCGATTTTAAATAAAGGAGACAAGTCAGCCACCTCAAATTACTGCCCAATTAGCTTAACATCAGTTGTAGGCAAGATGTTGGAGTCAATTATAGCCAGAAGCATTCGAGACCATCTAGAGAAACATAGTTTAATTTATGACTCACAGGATAGGTTCACAAAGGGTAGGTCGTTCCTTACTAACCTTCTGTCCTTCTACACTAAAGTAATCGAGGCGGTTGACAGAGATGAAAACTATGACATACTATATCTAGATTTCAGTAAAGCGTTCGACAAAGTCCCTCATCAACGGCTATTACTAAAACTACAGGCTCACGGTGTAGATGGGAAAGTTTTGAACAGGAATAGGGCATGGCTTAGTGGTAGGAGGCAGAGAGTGCAAATCAATGGTAAAAAATCTGAATGGGGCAGTGTTACGAGTGGAGTCCCACAAGGGTCGGTGCTGGGTCCTCTGCTTTTTATCATTTACATCAATGATTTGGACACAGGAATTAGCAGTGATGTCAGTAAGTTTGCAGATGATACCAAGATCGGTAAAGTAATTCAATCAGACCAGGATGCTAGTGTTCTCCAGGATGAGCTTGACAGACTATATGATTGGGCGGGGAAGTGGTAGATGGAGTTCAATGCTGGGAAGTGTAGTATTCTGACTGTAGGTAGGAATAACCCCGCACACAATTACTCCTTAAATGACACTCCTCTAAGAAGGTTTGGGTGTGAGAGAGACTTAGGAGTCTTAGTGAGCGCTGACCTCCATCCTAGGGATCAATGCATTCAGGTTAAAATTCGAGCGAAAAGAGTACTGGGTTTCATCTCAAGGAGCGTAAGCAATAGGAGCCCTGAAGTCATCCTCAAACTTTACTTAGCACTATTTAGACCTCATCTCGATTATGCAGTTCATTTCTGGTCCCCCTACTATAGAATGGATATCAAGATGTAAGAATCTGTACAAAGAAGGATGACAAAAATGATTCAAGGGGTGAGAAACTTGCTTTATGAGGAGAGACTGAAACATTTAAATCTACACTCTCTGGAAAGGCGAAGAGTGCGAGGAGACCTGATCGAAGTTTATAAATGGATGAAGGGCTTTAATAAAGGGGATGTCAATAGGGTTTTGGTTGTTAAACAACCAGGTAGGACACTTAGCAATGGATTTAAGTTAGATAAATTCAGATTCAACAAAGACATAAGCAAGAATTGGTTTACCAATAGAGTGGTGGATGAACAGTATAGACTTGGCAGTCATGTTGTGGATGCCACTACCATAGATGCATTCAAGAAGTTGGATAAATTCATGGATAATGAGGTAAGGTGGGGTTAGGATTACAGGAGCTGCCTTGTATAGGCCAACTGGCCACTTGCAGACTCCTTACGTTCTTATGTTCTTATGTTATTGTGTGTGTGTGTGTGTGTGTGTGTGTGTGTGTGTGTGTGTGTGTGTGTGTGTGTGTGTGTGTGTGTGTGTGTGTGTGTGTGTGTGTGTGTGTGTGTGTTTGTTTACAACAAAGGAGGCCGCTCAAGGGCACAAAAAAAGAAAACAATAATAATAAAAAAAGCCCGCTACTCGCTGCTCCCAAAAAAGAATTAAAAGAGGTGGCCGAAAGAAAGATCAATTTCGGGAGGAGAGGTGTCCTGATACCCTCCTCTTGAAAGAGTTCAAGTCGTAGGCAGGAGGAAATACAGATGAAGGAAGATTGTTCCAGAGTTTACCAGCGTGAGGGATGAAAGAGTGGAGATGCTGGTTAACTCTTGCATAAGGGGTTTGGACAGTGTAGGGATGAGCATGAGTAGAAAGTCGTGTGCAGCGGGGCCGCGGGAGGAGGGGAGGCATGCAGTTAGCAAGTTCAGAAGAGCAGTCAGCGTGGAAATATCGATAGAAGATAGAAAGAGGCAAAATCACGGCGTAATATAAGAGGTAGAAGGCTATCAGTAGGAGGAGGAGAGCTGATGAGACGAAGAGCCTTAGACTCCACTCTGTCCAGAAGAGCTGTGTGAGTGGAGCCCCCCCACACGTGTGTGTGTGTGTGTGTGTGTGTGTGTGTGTGTGTGTGTGTGTGTGTGTGTGTGTGTGTGTGTGTCGGGGACGAGACAGACAAAGGGCTGTCGTGATGTATTTTAGTTTGCCAGGATAATTTGCTAACTTCACGGTGTCTGTCTCTTCCTTCCTCTCCTCTCCTTCCTCTTCTCGTTCCTTCCTCGCTCCGTCCCTCCTTCCCTACCTCCCCGTATCCTAAGTTCCTTCCTCCCTTACTGTCCTATTTCCTGCCTGTCTTTTCTTCGTCTTCGCCTTCCTTCCTACTTCTCCCTTTATATTCCTTCCCTCTACTTTTTGTCATCCTTCCTTTCCATATGACTCCCTCTCGCCCCTCCCCATGACCCCTTCCTTCCTTCATTTCTTCCTTCCCATGTGTATGACTCCCTTTTTCCTACTTCTCTCCCTTAATATTCCCTCCCTCTACTTTTATCTACCTTCCTTTCCTTCCTTGTGACTTCCTCTCTCCCTTCCCTATGACCCCTTTCCTTCCTCCCTTCCTTCCTTTCCATGTGTCTTACTCCCTCTTTCCTCCCTCCCTCCCTCCATCCTCCCTTCCTCCCTCCCTTCATCATCCATCAAGCGAGCACCGACAAGACAAAGATTACACACTCATACTTCATCTCGCCTTCCGTGTCCATCTTCACGCCGCCGATGTTATGTTAATATCTTTATTTTCTCCCTCTTTTCTGCAACATTACGAAGACTCCTGTTTTTGCCGCTTTCCTG
This sequence comes from Eriocheir sinensis, assembly GCF_024679095.1. Classification (NCBI taxonomy): domain Eukaryota; kingdom Metazoa; phylum Arthropoda; class Malacostraca; order Decapoda; family Varunidae; genus Eriocheir; species Eriocheir sinensis. Next base: position 1,014,299 of record NC_066545.1, read on the forward strand.
CTTGTATATTCTCTTTATTTATTTTTATTCTATTTCTCTTCTTACACTTTCAGCCGTTTCACCTCGCTTTCTATCACTATATTAGAAGTGTATGTTTAAAAAATTTCTTTCTGCCCTTTCTGCAACATTATGATTCATGTTTTTGTTTCTTTTATAATTCCGTATCCTCTTACTTTAATCATGGTTCTCTCCGTCTTTTAAATCATATACTCACACGTTTCATCTTCCTATCGGTTTTTTTCTCCTTTTTTTTTATCTGCTGCAGGAGAAAGCCGAGACACCTTTATCTTTACATCTCTTCAACGTCATAACTCTTTGTTTTGTTTTTCTTTTCTTATTTCTATATTTCATTTCTTCCACTTGATTTTTCCGTCTCTCTAATTATACACAAATGCTTTACCTCGCCTTGCGCGTCTAGATAGATAGATGGATAGACAGATCGATATATAGATAGATAGATAGATAAAAAGATAGATAGATGGCAATGTTAAACCAATAATTTTATTCTTATTTCTGAAACATTTCGACTTCGGTATTTTGCTTTCTCCTATTTCTATATTTTTTCCCCTCTGGTTTCTCTCAATCTTCATTTCGTCCTCCTGTCCATCCTAATAAGTCGAGTTTGCTGATATCATAATTTTCTCCTCTCGACATTTCCCTCTCCTGACATTTTTATTTATTTATCTACACTTTTCTTTTTCCCTCTTCGCCTCAAATTCAACCTTTCCCGAACTTCATATCCTTTCCATGTTTACTTTCCCTTCCGTTCCTTATTCTGACATTTCTTTCCATCAATCGTATCAATCGTATCAATCGTATCAATCTCTGCCTTTGCCTCACATTCAATCTTTCCTTCCAATCAATCATTCACATTCTTTTCATGTTTGTCTTCCCTTCCGTTCCCTATTCTGACATGTTATTTTTATCTATTTATCTACACCTTTCCTCTTTTCCCTCTGCCTCACATTAAACCTTTCCCTTCCTTCACGTTATTCTCATGCTTGCCTTCCCTTCCGTCCCCTTCCCTTTGTCCTTTACTGTCTAATACAAAATTTAACCATTCATTGCTTTACGTCACCATTATATTTATCTTTCATGTTTTTCCTTTACTTCTTACCGTCTTTCTAATATAAAGCTCCATGGTTGCCTTCTTTCACATCCTCCTCATCCTCACCCTTCCTCTTTTTCAATTGTTTAATACCGCATTTATGAGATTAACTGAACCATTATCTTCCTTCACATCCTCCTCCTCTTTATCCTTCCTCTCTTCTGGGAAATTAGAGGAGCAGTTTTCTTAATGGGATTCTAAAAGGGGGACGAGAAGATTGAAGGCAGAGAAGACATCCTCCTCCTCTTTATCCTTCCTCTCTTCTCTTTGCTTTAAATCGCTTTTATGGGGTGAATTAAACCATCTTCTTCCTTCGTATCATCCTCATCCTTCCCCTTCCTCTTTTTCCACTGCTTTATACTGCTTTTCGGGGATTAATCAAATACTTATCTTCTTTTACAACGTCCTCATATTCATCTTCCTTTATATCGCGCCAATTCCTTTCTTCACTCACCTTTCTCTTCTGTCACCTCCACCTCATCCTCATCCACCTCTTCTCCCTTTGTTTCTCAACGACTTTATGACAACCATCAGCCATTTTTTTCCCCAGTATCCTTTTCATCCTCACCTTTCCTCTTTTCTTGATTCTTAAAGACTTTCGGATACGAGATATAATAATTCTCTGCCTTCAATCTTCTCGTCCCCCTTTTAGAATCCCATTAAGAAAACTGCTCCTCTAATTTCCCAGAAGGCTGGTCTGTTTAAAGGAAATGCAGAGCAAGTTTTAATGCAGGGCAAGTTTTAATGATGATAATATTGTTTTAAAGTGCTTTTTTTCCTTCATATTGCCCTTGTTTGAGCACTGTGGTCCAGTTTGAATGTCTGCAGCTCCATCTCGTCTCAGACTTTATGATCGTTGTATTCACTTATCTTAATTTACCATTAATAAGGTTTCTACTATCCAACCTCAACATGCAAATTTGTCATCATTAGCCGTACACACCGTATTTTACAATTCAGTGAGCGTGATTTTCATCCAATTTTTTTTACGCAACTAACCAATTTTCCAGCCCGTTGATCCCCAAGTTGATTAACACGCGGAATGTGTTTCCATATGAGACTGTTTCTCTTGCTAATATTGATAAAATCAAAGCAAAAGTCAACACCCACCTGTTAACTCATTAGGTGTTGTTATAGTCCCTCCAGTTGTTGTTTTTTTTCTTTTTTTAATTCTTCTTCATATTATACTGGCACTTTCATTTTTCATATTCGTGGCTGATCATCGAGGGGACTTTGTTTACGTGTCCATCCTTTTTTTCCCTTGAGGCCCTTTCATGTATTTCCATAATAATAATAATAATAATAATAATAATAATAATAATAATAATAATAATAATAATAATAATAATAATAATAATAATAATAATAAAAACGATAATAATAATAATAACAACAACAACAATAACAATAATAATAATAATAATAATAACAATAATAATAATAATAATAATAATAATAATAATAATAATAATAATAATAATAATAATAATGATAATAATGATAATAATAATAATAATAATAATAATAATAATAATAATAATAATAATAATAATAATAATAATAATAATAATAATAATAATAATAATAATAACGATAATAATAATAATAATAACAATAATAATAATAATAATAATAATAATAATAATAATAATAATAATAATAATGATAATGATAATGATAATAATAATAATAATAATAATAATAATAATAATAATAATAATAATAATAATAATAATAATAATAATAATAACAACAACAACAACAACAACAACAACAACAACAACAACAACAACAACAACAACAATAATAATAATAATAATAATAATAATAATAATAATAATAATAATAATAATAATAATAATAATAATAATAATAATAATAATAATAATAATAATAATAATAATAATAATAATAATAATAATAATAATAATAATAATAATAATAATAATAATAATAATAATAATAATAATAATAATAATAACAATAATAATAATAATAATAATAATAATAATAATAATAATAATAATAATAATAATAATAATCGTTTCCTCTCTTTGCTCTTTCCGCCTTTATGACAAATTCAACCAGTCGCTTTGGTCACATCCTCCTCTTCCATGACTCCTTTTTTTTTAATTTGCTTTTCCTTTCTAGAACATATTTCAATCCTCGTCCTTCCTGTCATCTTCAGTACTGGCATTCCTTTAGTTCCTTTGCTTCTTACACTTTCAGATACGAAACTCCGCTTTTCTATTCATTTGTCTCCTCCTCCTCCTCCTATACTCCTCCTCCTTCTCCTTCTCCTTCTCCCTGCCTACACTCATTTCCCTTTCTTCAAAACTTCTTTCTGTTGTTTTTGTTCTTTTTTGTCAACTCTTCCCACACACCTTCTCCTACTCCTTATCTTCCCTCATCTCCCTTGCATTTTGTAGTCTTGCTGATAAAATATTCAACCGTTCTTTTCTTCATATTTTCATCATCCTTATCTACCTTCCTCCTTCTTTTCCTTCCCCTCTTCTTTCTCTCCTACTCCTTGTCATCTCCCTTATCTCTCTCTTCCTTTACTCCTTCTCGTCCTCATTACCTTTATCTTCCTCTACCACTCCGCCCCATCCTCATCATCTCTCTCTTCCTTTACTCCTTCTCGTCCGCTTTCTCTTTATCTTCATCTACCATTTTTCCTCATGCTCATCATCTCTCTCTTCCTTTACTCCTTCTCGTCCTCCTCTCTACTCTTTCTTTTTCTCTTCCTTTACTACTCTTCCTCATCTTCATTATCTTTCTTTTCCTTAATTCCTTCTTCTCGTCATCGTCTTTTTTCTTTCTCTATCCATTCTCTTCGTCTTCCTCATCTTTCTCTTCTACTTTTCGCCCTCCTCATCTTTCTCTTCCTCTACTCCTTCTTCTCACCCTCCTTATCTTTCTTTTCCTCTATTCTTCTCTTCCTCCTCATCTTTCTCTTCCTCTACTCCTTCTTCTCGCCCTCCTTATCTTTCTTTTCCTCTACTCTTCTCTTCCTCCTCATCTTTCTCTTCCTCTACTCCTTCTTCTCGACCTCCTTATCTTTCTTTTCCTCTACTCTCTCTTCCTCCTCTTCTTTCTCTTCCTCTACTTCTTCTTCTCGTCCTCCTTATCTTTCTATTCCTCTACTCATTCTCCTCGTCCTCCTCGTCCTTCTGCTCCTCTATTCCTTCTCATCCTCCGTATATGTTTCTCATTCTCTTCTTCTCCTCCTCATCCTCATCATCTTTCCCTTCCTCTACTCCTTCTCCTCTTCATCTTTCTCTTTCTTTACTTCTCTTCGTCCTCCTCTTTCTCTGCTATTCCTCTTCCTCCTCATCTTTCCCCTCATCTACTCTTCGTTCTCCTCATCTTTCTTTTACTCTTTTCCTCCTCATCTTTCCCTATTCATTTTCCTCGTCCCCTTTACCTTTCTCTTCCTCTACTTTTCCACCGCTACACCTTCTCTTTACCTTGCCCCTCCATCCTCTCCCTTCCCCACCTCCCCTCCCCGCTTCTCACTGTCACATCCTCGTCATCCTTATCGCCCCGTACTATACTCCCCGACCTCTGACTGAGCAGCCGCCGACTCTCCGCGATGACTCACTCTCCAGACTACTTTTTGCACGCTGTCCCTCCTGTCACATCCGTCTTTTTAATGCAAGACTCCCCCAATACCTCCGCCGCCTCCCGTCCGTGTTATGCTGAAACCTGTTGGCGTTTGTAAATGTTAAATGTTTTCTCTCTGTCTGTATCATTCTGTATATGTGGGACTTTGCACTGTACATTTCCTCGGTTTTCTGCCCATCTTTAATAATGCAAGATTCTGGCAATTTCTTCACCATCTCACTCTGCGATACTGGTTCCGATAGGGTTTTAAAAGGTCTCTGATTGTGTTTAAATATATACGATTTGCTATACATATTTCTTCGTTGTATCTGTCCTTCTTTAGAAAGTAAGAGCCAGCCAATACTGTACCTGCCTGACCTCCATGATATATTGAAACGTTATCCTTGTACTCTCTCTCTCTCTCTCTCTCTCTCTCTCTCTCTCTCTCTCTCTCTCTCTCTCTCTCTCTCTCTCTCTCTCTCTCTCTCTCTCTCTCTCTCTCTCTCTCTCTCTCTCTCTCTCTCTCTCAGTATACAAGACTTACTACGTATATTCTCTCCCCTTATCTGTCCATCTATTTAAGGGAAGGGTCAGTCAGTATCTTTATGACTTAACTCTAATATGATACTGGAACCAGTTGGCTTTTATGATATTTCTGACTTCTCTATACAATACGACTGGCCATGTATATTCTCTCGACTTATCTGTCCATCTTTTTAAGGCAAGGGTTAGACATTATCTGTGGCCTCTCATTCCACACAATATTACGCCGCTTAATCCCGTAACAGGTTGGCGTGCTGGTAAATAATTCTGCACCCCTTTCCCCCCCCCCCCCACCCCACCCCGGAGCAGAGATAGAGACAGCCGATGACAGGATAAATGTTGTTTGCTTAAGTATACAACATAAACCCCCTGCAACCATTCCTTAATTAGTGGGGAAAACACACACACACACACACACACACACACACACACACACACACACACACACACACACACGCACACACACAGGGATACGTACTCACCCGTTCATTAAGAGCAAGTTCACCTGTCCCGTTGTCTCGTCTCACCTGTTAAAGGAAGAAAATAATTAGTTGTTGGTCCAGAATATATTAGTGTGTGTGTGTGTGTGTGTGTGTGTGTGTGTGTGTGTGTGTGTGTGTGTGTGTGTGTGTGTGTGTGTGTGTGTGTGTGTGTGTGTGTGTGTGTGTGTGTGTGTGTGTGAGTGTAAAAAAATATGATCTAATAAGCAAGCTACACTCAAAATTATTCTCTCTCTCTCTCTCTCTCTCTCTCTCTCTCTCTCTCTCTCTCTCTCTCTCTCTCTCTCTCTCTCTCTCTCTCTCTCTCTCTCTCTCTCTCTCTCTCTCTCTCTCTCTCTCTCTCTCTCTCTCTCTCTCTCTCATGTGTTCTGACTTTGTTCTCTTTACGTTTACGGCAAATGTGAACCTTCCTCCTCCTCCTCCTACTCCTCCTCCTCCTCTTCCTCCTCCTCCTCCTCCTCCTCACTTCACATTTTCTTCATCCTGTTTCTTCTCTTTATTCTGCTCTTTGCCTTTTTCTCCTCCTTTTCCGCCTTCATATTTTCTCCTCGGTGTTTCTCTTCCTTCTAATTTTACATCATCTTTCTGATTCCCTTTTTATTCTCCATCTGCTCATTCTTCTTCACCTCCTCCTCTTCCCGTCCTTCCCCTCCCCCCTCCTCCCCCTCGTCTTCTTGGGTCGTGCCGGTAGTGGCTGCACACACTCAAGTCATGGGTTCATTATTCCTCCTTATGGTTTCCGTCAACGTGTCTCTGAATCACTGAACGGAGATCTGTCTACAATAACTAGCTGGTGCTAAAATTGGGATATCAAGTTAAATCTAATGACGACTATAATTATGATTGTCAATTAGTTTCTCTTCATAATACCTGTTAAGGGCACACTATTTTTGGACGGCTTAGCATTAATTATGTGAAAGGGGATGGCGATTGTTAGTGTAATTTGCGATTCAAAATTAACACTTTAATATTACATATGACGAGTGGCCGAAGTCACCCACATTCTGTCCTGATGACCGTCAAATCAACTCATTTTCGAAGATGATTAAGGGGAGCTCAGTGGGCAGCAAGAGCCAAATAAAAATGGCACCAATATAGAAAAGTACATGGCCGCACCATTAACGGGCAGGGGGGCGACAATCTGACCCCCGTCAAGAAAGCATACCGGCGCAAATGGGCCGCACTATAAAATAATAAATAAATAACGCTCATTTAGTATCTTCCGTGGCTCAGAAGCTTGAAATGATTAGTAATGAATTTAAAGTGTTCGTAGGCTCTTTCTTTTCTGTCCACCTTTTGCGATGTTTAACACTTCCTGTCAGTGCTGAAACTCTGGTCTTCTGCTGCCGGATGTTTCTTGGCACTGATCGATAGACTTTTTTTTAAAACTAATGTTCTGAGCGGAAGAAATGTGGTATACGTGATCTGAACATCCTCGTGTTGTTAGTGATATTTGTATGTTATACAACATTCAGTCCAATGTATCTAATTCTCTAACATAGCAGCATTTTTCAACCTTTTCTGACCTCAGCACTCCTGGAATTAAGTATATCCAGCCCAGCACAGCTTGAGTCAGGATTAGCTTGCCCAGCATCCCCTGCAGTTTAGTGACTATAGGACTAAACTACTGCACCACAGAGGGAAGAGAAATATCAGTTGATGATTTATTTTGTTCGTTTTCTAATAATATTAGCTCCAAGATGTCATTGGTATGGACACTAATCAGGAAAAATGGCAATGCAGTGGCTGTATGCAACAATGAGTCACTCTCTGAAGCGGTTACAGATGTGAAGCCTGACTGTGCTAACGTACTTCACTGTATTTGTTTTAGCACGCAGCCCCAGCACCCCTGCAGTACCTTTCAGTATATCTTCGGTGGGTCCCAGCACACAAAGTTAAGAAACACTGATCTAGACCGACCACGTATTTCCTAACACAACATTTATTACCGCCGCAGCCAGAACGTGCCGCACATCCCAGTTCCAAAAATGGTGGTTCCCCTAAGACCTAAGCTGTTCGCGCCTGGAGCCCCTTGAAAAATGCAATGCTCAGAATGTGGACACACTAAGGTCGAAAGTTAATTCCTTTTCACTGCAGCGGTACCGTACTCATATATAACTAATCCTAAGTCTGTACTGTTCTCTTAAGATACTTTAATATACTAACGGAACGCCATTATATTTTCTCACGGTGATTTCTTGTTCCTTGATTCTCTCAGTTTAACGAATCTGTTTTATTTTAATTGTCTACCTTCTATTTATCCTGAATGATCTGTCTGTGGTGCATCGGAGTTACAGACCTCGTAACTTATAGTATTTGTATTGTTCTGGATCATCTAACTATTTCAGTGTGTGATGATAAAAATAAATATTACAATTATTATTATTATTATTATTATTATTATTATTATTATTATTATTATTATTATTATTATTATTATCATTATTATTATTATTATTATTATTATTATTATTATTATTATTACTATTATTATTATTATTATTATTATTATTATTATTATTATTATTATTATTATTATTATTATTATTATTATTATTATTATTATTATTATTATTATTATTGTTATTATTATTACTATTATTATTACTATTATCATTATTATCATTATTACTATCATCCCCATTATTAGCTATCATCATCATCATTGTGACCGCTTATGTTCCGTTGTCGAGTTAATGAGAAGTTGGTAAGTCATAAAACTTTAATGATCAAACTTTCTTCCCTCCACCTCCACTCCTGTCTCCCCTCCACTCCTGTCTCCCCTCCACTCCTCTCTTCTCTCCACTTTCCTCTTCACCTCCACTCGTGACTCATCCCTTCCTCTCTTCCCTCCACTCTTCTCTTCGCCTTTCATCATCACCACCATCACCACTACCACCTCATTCCCTCCCTAAATTTCTCCTCCGAATCTAGTCCTTCCTCCTCCTCCTCCTCCTCCTCCTTCACCTCCTCCTCCTCCTCTTCCTCCTCCTTCTCCTCCTCCCCCTTCTCCTCCTCCTCCTCATCCTCATCCTCTTATCTGTTTCTCATTATTTTTCTCTTTTTCCTTCTTTATTACATTGGGGAGGCGGTGGCTGAACGGATAGCGAGACGGCCCCGCGTTCAGGAGGACGCGAGTTCAATCCCCGACCGGTGCCACCAAGCTGGGATTTTTCAGCCGCCGCCGAGTGGCTTAAAACTACCCACATGCTGTCCAGAAGACCACCTATCAACCCGGACTCTAGATTCTAGGATTAAAGATGAGCTCCAGGAGGGCAGCATGAGCCAATGCAAGATGGCGCCACTATAAACACTCGCCTGCGCCAGAACGGGCTGGACCAACCATCAGGCCCCACCGGGAAGAAGCATTGGACCGACCATCAGGATCCACCGGGAAGAAGCCTACCGGCGCAATAGGCCAAGACGTCAAAAAAAAAAAAAAAATAATAATAATAATAATAATGGCAATAGAGACCCTGTTGGATTAAGGAGAAGGAGGATGAAGAGGAGGAGGAGGGGGAAGAGGAGGAGGACACAAAGAAACACAAAGGAAGAACAAACGACAGCAGACCTGCTGGTCCTTACGAGGCTGTTTGTAACAAGCTACACTAACTATCTAATCAAAGGTGGAAGATGAAGGACAGCAAAGGCGAAGGCTCCTCCCCATCCCCCCATCCCTCCAGCCAAAGCTGGCAGGAAAGGAAAAAGAACCATGCAGCATGGAAAAACTGCATGGAATTTATGTAGGAAAGAGGAAAGAACTACCATTACTGCTACCACTAACCGGGCGATAAAAACGGACAAGGACACCAGTATTCGAAAGAACTTAACGTTATTACGACAATGAGTAATATCTTAGTTGCTGGTTGCATTCAAAATACTTGTCTAATCTATTCTTGAAGGCCGTAACTGTTGTACTATCAACGACATCACAGGGTAGAGAGTTCCAAACATAAACAACTCGATTGAAGAAGTGTTTAGCTTCGTGCGACGAGAATCTTCTACCACTTATCTTCAAACTGTGATTTCTTCTTGTTCTATTTGATCGATCAATTGTAAAGTAATCTTCCGCATTAATATCACTGAATCCTTTGAACATTTTAAACACTTCTATTAGATCGCCTCGCATTCTTCGTTTTGACAAGCTGAATAAATTTACTTCTTTAAGCCTTTGTTCATATGATAAATTTCTCAACCCAGGAATCATCTTTGTTACTCTTCGTTGAACCCGTTCCAACTTTTCTATGTCTTTTCTGTAGTAGGGAGACCAAAACTGTACACAGTACTCTAGACGGGGTCGAACCAACGAATTATACAGTTTTAATATTACTTTTTCCGATTTATTATTAAAGACTCGTCCGATGAAGCCAACCAATTTGTTTGCAGTTTTAACTACCTCTGAACAATGCTGACCGGGCTTTAAATCGCTTGATATAGTGATTCCAAGATCCTTTTCTTTACTTACTGCAGAAAGTTGTCATCCATTCATTACGTACCGAACGCGATTGTTATTTTTTCCGATGTGCAACACTTTACATTTGTCAACGTTAAATTTCATTTGCCATTGATTGGCCCAACGTGCAAGTCGATCTAGATCTGATTGTAAAGCTTCTTCGTCGAGTGTCGCAGTTACTTTACTAGCAATTTTTGTGTCATCAGCAAATTTTGATACTCTGCAAGTGAGCCCATCATCGATATCATTAACATAAATCAAGAAGAGCATGGGGCCAAGCACTGATCCTTGAGGTGCGCCGCTTCTGACTTCGAGCCAGTTAGATGTAACACCGTTTAGAACTACTCTCTGTTTCCGCTCAGAGAGCCAGTCCACAAGCCAATTGTGAATGAGGAGGAGGAAGAGGAGCGGGAAAATTAGCAGAAGGATTACAGAAATGGGAACAGCAATGAAGAAGAGAATGAGGGAAGCGGAAACAATGTGGAGGGTTGGAAAAGGTTACGAGTTGGAAGGAGTAGGAAAGGAGAGGTGGGAAGGAAGGATGGATGGATGGAAGGAAGGAAGGAAGGAAGGAAAGAGTAAAGGAACAGAGGTAGGAGGGAATAAAGGAAGTGAAGGGGGAATACATGGAAATCTAGAAGAGCAATCAGCAGACAGCTTGTTGGCTGGTGACGAGGCTGCTTGCTTTAGCAATTTACCCTGTTTACATAGCATTTCAGTGACCTCCTGAACAGATTAAAGCACGTGCTGCATGTACGTACGGGGACACATGCACTCATGTCACGACGAAGTAACGACCCACACGATTTTGACGGGAGTTGATCGTCATTGCACTAAGAACTTCAAGAGAAAGGTTGTTCCAATGGCATCGGCATCCTTTTCTAGTTCTCTGGCTAGTTTGGAGCTCCAAAAACTTGGAATGATCGGCATTATTGAACTTATTCACATACTTGAAGACTTGAATCAAATAACCCGCAGTCGTAGATTTCCCAATGTAAAGAGATTGACTCGCTTGAGTCATTCTTCACACATTCTCTGCTCATCGATAGCATTATTTTCGTGACCCACCGCTGCACTCTCGAGAAAATCGATGAGCTTCTTGAATTTCAGGGAACAGAATTGCACTGCGTATTTCACGTGAGGTTTCACCAACGAGGTTCTTTTTTGTTTTCATTCTACAGAGATAGCATTACCCTCAGTACACTCAAAGTTCTTGGCTACGGACCTGATTCTTTAATTAGCATTTTTTTTACAGGTGGTCCGGCCCGAGCCATAAGTACTTGGCTTCCTCCCGACCCCTGCCGATAAAACCCAATCAAACAGACTTCTTATCCCTGATTGATTATAAATGTTATGGTTGGAATAAAATCTTGGCAGCCATCTTCAAAATAAAATTGCCAAACAATACAAATCCTTTCATAAACACTTTATTTTATTGAGTAGTTCTTGTGATACCTTCTTAGAGAAGGGAGAGGGAGGGAAGAAAAAGGAAAGAGGAAAGGAAGAAAGGAAGGAAGGAAGGAAGGAAGGAAGAAGGAGAGGAGAGAATAAAGAGAGGAGGAAAAAGGGAAAAAAGTAACCAATTAACGAGGGAATGAACGAAAGGCGAGAGAGAGAGAGAGAGAGAGAGAGAGAGAGAGAGAGAGAGCAACCAGGTCAACCCCCTTCTCTCCAAAAAAGAGGGAGAACGTAAGAGGAAAAAAAGGGGGAAGATTGAAGGGAAGGTAAAAACAAAATAAAAAAAAAGACCTAAACAAACAACCTTCGTCACCTCCTCCTCCTCCTCCTCCTCCTCCCCGTGCTCCGCTTCTTCCCATATTTTTTCCATTTATTTTCCCTCTCACTCCTCTTCACGGCTCTTCATTCACTTTTCTCTCTCCCCTCCTTCGTTTCATTCTCCTCCTCTTCCTCCTCCTCTCTCTTCACCCTTCCATGTTTCCTTGTTTCCACTCTTCTTCTCTCTTCCTCCATCCCACTTATCCCCCTCCCACTCCACTTCTCCGGTCTTTATTCCACCACCCCTCCTCCTCCTCCTCCTCCTCTCATAAAAGCCTCTCCAAGTCCTGATGCGCATAATTAATTCCTCTGTCATTTACGTAATTTTTTAGTCCTTTCCTTCCTGTTCCTTTTTATCTTCCTACTTTTTTCTATCATCTCGGCAAAGTCATTTGATAATTTTTTTCCCTCATTTTGTATTTAACTCCTCTATTTTTATTCATTTTTACTGCTACTATTTTTTTTGTTCTACTTTCTTCTTTTTCTTCATCTTCCTCTTACTATTATTATTATTACTACTACATCTACAATTATTATTATTATTATTATTATTATTATTATTATTATTATTATTATTATTATTATCACTATTATTATTATTATTATTATTATTATTATTATTATTATTATTACTATTATTATTGTAATTATTATTATTATTATTATTATTATTATTATTATTATTATTATTATTATTATTATTATTATTACTATTATTATAACTTATGTTTCTTCTTCTTCTTTCGCATCTACATATTTGTTTCGTACTATTCCTTATTCCTTGTGGTTTTGCTTTTCCTTCATCTCTTCCTCCTCCTCCTCCTCCTCCTCCGACTCCTCCTCCTTCTCCTCCTCCCCCTCCTTCTCCTCCTCCCCCTCCTCCTCCTCCTCCTCCTCCTCCTCCTCCCCATCATCATCATTATCATCATCATCATAATCATCATCATCATCATCATCGTCATCATAATCATAATCATCATCATCATCATCATCCTCTTCCTCAGCTTCCTATTCCTCATCCTTTTACTTTCCCAACCCTGTCCTCTATTCTTCTTTTACTTCCTCTTCTATCCTCTTCTCATATTTTCTCCTCTCTTTTCTTTTCTCTTAAATTTCTCCTCTTTCCCCTTCCTTTCCCTCTCTTCCCTTCTCTTCTCTTCTCTTTATCTTCCCTTCATCCTGGCCCAAGCCACCCTCGTCGCCCCTTTGCGCTCATCCATTATCATGATTTACATTAGTCATTTGTTATTATAATCACGCGGACATTATTCACGGTTATGCAGACTTTTGCCACCTTTAGATATTCAAGTTGAGGCGGGGGAGCAACAATGGATAACACAAACCATATGAATAACGCAGCATACACAGTCACAAAGAACAATAATACAATAATCAACACCATTCACCATTACTACATCCACTACCACTACCACCACCACCACCAGTGGAACGCCAGCACTCGTCGAGCGAGCAACTCTTCTGGCCTTTGTGCCAACTATGGACTGCTGAGTTGCTCGCTCGCCTCCGGCTACGGGTTGCTAAATGCACCCGTGCCCCGACCCAGCTAGACAGGCCTCAAGGCCTGACGTCTAGCTCGTCTGCAGGGCTCATGTAAAGCCCATCCAGTCAACGTACTGGTATACATTCAACAACAACCACCACCACCACTACTACTACTACTACTACTACTACTACTACTACTACTACTACTACCACTTACTACTACAACTACTACAAAAACAATACTGCCAATGAAAATGATGATGATACTGATGATGAGAACGATAGCAGCGATAATAATGATAGTGAGGACGACAACATATAACAAAAAAATAATAATAATGATAATAATAATAATAATAATAATAATAATAATAATAATAATAATAATAATAATAATAATAATAATAATAATAATAATAATAAATGGTAATATCGGAAATAAAATAGATAGATAAATTGATAACTATACAGATCATCAAATATATAAGGAAATAGCTGAGTCGAGTATCTAACAAATAGAGAGATAAATGAATAAATAAACGGGCGGCACGGAGCGGCGAG
>NC_066545.1:1035848-1038348 GCF_024679095.1 Eriocheir sinensis
TCTCCTTAACCCTGACGGCAGCACTGCCGTCTCATCTGTCTCTAAGACTGAACTCTTCACTCAAACTTTCTGTAAAAACTCCACTCTGTACGATTCTGGGCATATTCCTCCTACTCATCCCCCCTCTGACACCTTTATGCCTTGTATTAAGATTCTTCCAAATGATGTTTTCTATGCCCTCTCTGGCCTCAACTCTCAGAAGGCTTATGGACCTGATGGAGTGCCTCCTATTGTCCTTAAAAACTGTGCTTCCGTGCTGACACCCTGCCTGGTCAAACTCTTTCGTCTCTGCCTATCAACATCTACCTTTCCTTCCTGCTGGAAGTATGCCTTTGTACAGCCTGTGCCTAAGATGGGTGACCGTTCCAATCCCTCAAACTACCGCCCTATAGCTTTACTTTCATGTATATTTTGAATCATTTCTTAACCGGAAGATTCAAAAACACCTTTCCACCTCTAACCTTCTATCTGATCGCCAGTATAGGTTCCGCAAGGGGCGTTCTACTGGCGATCTTCTCTTAACTGATTCTTGGTCATCTTCTCTTAGCCGTTTCGGTGAAACTTTCTCTGTTGCGCTAGACATATCGAAAGCCTTCGATAGAGTCTGGCACAAGTCTTTGCTTTCTAAACTGCCCTCTTTCGGATTATATCCCTCTCTCTGTTCCTTTATCTCCAGCTTCCTTTCCGGTCGTTCTATCTCTGCTGTGGTAGACGGTCACTGTTCTTCCCCTAAACCTATCAACAGTGGCGTTCCACAGGGCTCTGTCCTATCACCCATTCTCTTCCTGTTATTCATCAATGATCTTCTTTCCATAACAAACTGTCCTGTCCACTCATACGCCGACGACTCCACTCTGCATTATTCAACTTCTTTCAATAGAAGACCATCACAACAGGAAATACACGACTCCAGACTGGAGGCTGCAGAACGCTTAACCTCAGACCTTGCTATCATTTCCGATTGGGGCAGAAGGAACCTTGTGTCCTTCAATGCCTCAAAAACTCAATTTCTCCACCTATCAACTCGACACAATCTTCCAAACACCTATCCCCTATTCTTCGACAACACTCAGCTATCACCATCTTCAACACTAAACATCCTCGGTCTATCCTTAACTCAAAATCTCAACTGGAAACTTCACATCTCCTCTCTCGCTAAATCAGCTTCCTCGAGGTTGGGCGTTCTGTATCGTCTCCGCCAGTTCTTCTCCCCCGCACAGTTGCTATCCATATACAGGGGCCTTGTCCGCCCTCGTATGGAGTATGCATCTCACGTGTGGGGGGGCTCCACTCACACAGCTCTTCTGGACAGAGTGGAGTCTAAGGCTCTTCGTCTCATCAGCTCTCCTCCTCCTACTGATAGTCTTCTACCTCTTAAATTCCGTCGCGATGTTGCCTCTCTTTCTATCTTCTATCGATATGTCCACGCTGACTGCTCTTCTGAACTTGCTAACTGCATGCCTCCCCCCCTCCCGCGGCCCCGCTGCACACGACTTTCTACTCATGCTCATCCCTATACTGTCCAAACCCCTTATGCAAGAGTTAACCAGCATCTTCACTCTTTCATCCCTCACGCTGGTAAACTCTGGAACAATCTTCCTTCATCTGTATTTCCTCCTGCCTACGACTTGAACTCCTTCAAGAGGACACCCCTCCTCCCGAAATTGACCTCTCTTTCGGTTACCTCTTATGATTCTTTTTTAGGAGCAGCGAGTAGCGGGCTTTTTTTTTTATTATTGTTTCCTTTTTTGTGTGTCCTTGAGCTGCCTCCGTTGTTGCAAAAAAAAAAAATCGCGAAAATATGCTGTGCGTTACGTCATCACTCCATTATTGCGTCATCCCTTGTGATGACGTCATGGCTAAGCTCAGGTTATCACGCTGTCTCCTCAGGTCACGTCCGTCTTGACATATGAACAGGAGAGAGAGAGAGAGAGAGAGAGAGAGAGAGAGAGAGAGAGAGAGAGAGAGAGAGAGAGAGACACTACCAAATAGACAAGCAGTTATTCATTCATTCATTCGTTCGTTCATTCAGGTGGGCAGACAAATGCGTCAATAAGTTGCGGCAGGCATGCTGGGATCCAAGAGAAATGATAGAGGAAAGTCGTCAACAACCAAGCACTTGTCATTCAGAACCCTGTCATCGGCCGTGCCAGTGAGGCGCGTTTCTAGTGGACGTGCAAAGTGAAGGTGTCAGCATGAACATTTTGCAACAGGGCGCCTAATTTGTGGAACCTTCTACTTGACGCTGTGCAGAATCTGGCCCTCCCCGACTCCCTCTGCCGCCGCCTCAACCTTCTCCACAAGCAATGATTTATTGACACACTCACCTCATAACTGACAACCATGTTCCACTCACCGACCGTTCGATTAATACACATATTCTTGCCTATGTCTTCACTAAAACTTTATTTATCTAACTCAGCCCATAACTGTGTCCTACCTTGCTTTTTTACTGTTAGAAACTTATACACATCACCCTAATTGTAGCCATCGATCCATT
>NC_066545.1:1043348-1070848 GCF_024679095.1 Eriocheir sinensis
CGACGGTATGAAGTGAAGGAGATAAAAAGGAAAAGGCTGAAGAAGGGAAAAAGAAAAATGTGCGTTAAGGAAGAGAGGGAAGAGAAGGAGTGGAAAAGATAAGAGACGGTGGACATAAAATTGGGAAGTAAGGAGAAACTGAGACAAATGAGAATGAAGAAAGAGACCGAGAAAAGAAAAAAGGAAGGAGAATACAAAAAAAGGTCAAAACCGAAAGATATAAAAATGAAGGGACTGTAAAAGGGAAGGGAAATAAGAATGAAGATGACAGATATAGCAGGGGAGAAGAACTTAAGAGATGGAGGTTAAAATGAAGCGGAAAAAAAAGAAAGGCGAAAACGGGAATGAAGAAAGAGTGAGATGAGAAGGAGGGAAGAAGGTATGAGTAAAAAGGAGATAAAAATGACGAATATGAAGAAGAGATTGAGTGAAGTGTGAATAAAACATGAGACCGAGAAAAGAGAAAGAGAAGGAGAAAAGGAAGAAAGGTCAGAAGCGAAAGATATAAAAATAAAGGCAGTGAAGAAGAGAAGGAGAGCAATGTAAATGAAGAGAAAGAAAGAAGATAAGAGAAGGAGAGAAGCAAGTAAGAGAATGGAATAAAAATGAAGAAAATGGAGGGAAGGAGAGAAATACGAATGAAAGAAACAAAGAAGAGAAGGAGAAAAGGAGGTAAGCGAATGAGACAAAAATAGAAACAGAGGAAGGGATAGACAAAAAAAAGAGACACAAGAAGATAAAAAAAGGAAGAAGCAAGATAGAAAGAAAGGTCAAAGAGGAAAGACATAAAAATGAAGGAAATGAAGAAAGGAAGGAGAAAAATGTAAATGAAGAGAAGCAAAAAAGGTAAAAGAGCGAGATAGATATGAAGAGACAGAAGAATAGAAGTATGAAAAACAGAGGCCGAGAAGAGGAAGAGAAGAAGAGATGGAAGAAGGAGAGGACAAAGGGAAAAAATACGGACGAAAGGTGTGTCAAGGTGTAATGAAGGCACATAATGCTGCCTTAATGTTCGTTAATAGCGTACCTGTGGGCGAGGAGGAGGAGGAGGAGGAGGAGGAGGTAAAACAGCAGGGGGGTAGAGAAAAAAGTGAGGGTGAGATGCAAGAATAGTGTGATGTGTGTGTGTGTGTGTGTGTGTGTGTGTGTGTGTGTGTGTGTGTGTGTGTGTGTGTGTGTGTGTGTGTGTGTGTGTGTGTGTGTGTTTCAGGATCGCTTGGGATGCTGGAGGCGTGTCGGAGAGATAAGTGAAGCGGAGGGAGGGAGAGAGGGAGGTAAGGAGGAGATAAGAAAGAAGAGGAGGAGGGATGAAGGGAGGAGAGGGAGAGGAGGAAAGAAGTTAAGAGAAAAGGAATAATTTGCAATCACAGAAAGTTTTAAAAAGAATGCTTGTTGATCTCTCTCTCTCTCTCTCTCTCTCTCTCTCTCTCTCTCTCTCTCTCTCTATCTCTCTCTCTCTCTCTCTCTCTCTCTCTCTGTGTTTCTCTATATTCTAACTTCTGTACTCAGTCAGATACCTACACACACACACACACACACACACACACACACACACACACACACACACACACACACACACACACACACACACCAGGAGTCGATACAGTACCTGAAATGAATAAGAATGAGTTTTATTCCATGTCCCTTCTGTGTGTGTGTGTGTGTGTGTGTGTTTTACTGAGCGGGAGTGTGACAGACTGAGGTTGTATAACTCTCTCTCTCTCTCTCTCTCTCTCTCTCTCTCTCTCTCTCTCTCTCTCTCTCTCTCTCTCTCTCTCTCTCTCTCTCTCTCTCTCTCTCTCTCTCTCTCTCTCTCTCTCTCTCTCTCTCTCTCTCTCTCTCTCAATAAATAAATAAATGTCTCATTTTAGAACACACACACACACACACACACACACACACACACACACACACACACACACACACACACACCGAGATTTTTCCGCTGACAAGGAACGATTACTGCTCCTACTTAAGCAAGGGGGACGGGGTGGGGGGGGGGGGGGTGATGCATGAAGGTCCTCCACGGTCCTAACAGTACCTAGTGATCGATTGTAATGAGGTTGCTCTAATCGAGTGTACTTGATGGCGCCTGGCAATTATGAGCCCAGCTGGTGATCAAACTGTGGTATTGGTGAATCACTCACACTCACACACACACACACACACACACACACACACACACACACACACACACACACATTCATGGAACTCTTTGGTGCAGTAGTTGGCACGCTTGTCACAACACCAACCACAAGAAGTCTCGGTTTCGATTCCCGGGCGGAGTCAAAACAGATGGGCAGTCTCCTTAAATCCGTACCCCCTGTCCACCCAGCAGCTAATGAGTACCGAGTCGTTGGTTATGTCACGCCTACAGGGTGTGTGTGGGTGTGAGGTGCCACCAGTTCTAAAGGCTCTGCCACCGGTGCTCAAAAGCTCATTCAGGGAGGGTGGTTGCTGTCGATCGCGATTTATGCACGTGATCAGGCCATGGTGAATCACACACACACACACACACACACATATACGCCGCTTCGGTTGCTCAATCGGTAGAGCGCTGCGCTGCGAGGCTTAACAGCCAAACAGGCGGCGGTTCGAGCCCCGCTCAGGCCGGATTTTTTCGGTTGACTAGGAGTGGTTACTGTCCCCCCTTGAGCAAGGGGGATGGGGTGTGTGGTGTGTGAGGTCCTGGCAGTACCCAGAGATCGACGATAATGAACACTTGCTCTCGTCGGGAGGGTACCTGCTGGCGAAAGCGAGTCCAACTCGTGATCAGACCGTGGTGAATTACACACACACACACACACACACACACACACGCACACGCACACACACGTCACTGATCTTGTAAGGGATGGAATGAAAACAAACGATGTGACTTTGAGGAAGAAAGAAGAAAGGAAGGAAAAAAACAGACTTGGGTTAACGGAAAATAGATTTCTCTCTCTCTCTCTCTCTCTCTCTCTCTCTCTCTCTCTCTCTCTCTCTCTCTCTCTCTCTCTCTCATTTTTACTCTTTTTATATGGCAAATAGCTTCATATCTCTTTCCTTTCTTACATCTCTCCCCCATTTTCCTCCCTCCCTCCCTCTCTCCCTCCCTCCCTGATATCAATCAAGGACAGGTGACCCTCGGCATTACCTCCCTTCCGCCTGATGACTGGAGGAAAGATGGAACTCGTTGGAGGGAAAGATGTTCCAGTTATGGTGGATGATGGAGGAAAAGATGCCAAATGGAGGAAAGGAGAGGGAGGAATGAGGATAGAAGAGAGGAAGAGAGAGAGAGAGAGAGAGAGAGAGAGAGAGAGAGAGAGAGAGAGAGAGAGATGCAAAAAGGCAGTTGAAAGGACAGAACGAAACGAAAGAAAAAATATGAAAGAAAGATAGAAAAGAAAAACTCTGCCAAAGCCACAGCAATTACGAAAGAAACGAATAAAAGGGAAAAACGCAAAGACAAACGGACAGACACAGAGAGAGAGACACAGACAGACATCAAACGAATGGCGGGAGGAAAAATTAGATAATGAAATAGCAAAAAACGATAAAGCAAGTAACGAACAAGCCGGAGAGAGAGAGAGAGAGAGAGAGAGAGAGAGAGAGAGAGAGACACATTAAAACATTCCGGGGGAGTTTACAAGACTGACATCCACATTCTTGCCTTCCTTCGCGTCCCTCGCCAAGACAATTTTCAGGGTGCATCTTTAACTCTCTCTCTCTCTCTCTCTCTCTCTCTCTCTCTCTCTCTCTCTCTCTCTCTCTCTCTCTCTCTCTCTCTCTCTCGTTCCTTTTTTTTGGTGTGTGTGTGTGTGTGTGTGTGTGTGTGTGTGTGTTCATGAAATATTTTTAGCACTTGCACAAACATATCCTCTCACCAACCAACCACTCAGTCAGTCAGTCAGTCCGTCAGTTAGTAAGGAACTAAG
Organism: Eriocheir sinensis; assembly: GCF_024679095.1. NCBI lineage: Eukaryota > Metazoa > Arthropoda > Malacostraca > Decapoda > Varunidae > Eriocheir > Eriocheir sinensis. Next base: position 1,047,269 of record NC_066545.1, read on the forward strand.
TCTGTCAGTAAGTTACTCTTTTCGTCCGCCTGACAGTCAGCCAGCCAACCAGTAAGTGTGTCTGCCTGTACGCCTGTCCGCCTGTCTGTCCGTGTGTCGGTCACCCTCACCATCACCATGACCACCACTACCACCATCACCACCACCACCGCCACCACCACCTCCACCATAGTCATTTCCAAATTCCCGTGTGCATTCCAGGGGAGTTGACTGTTCCAGAGACCAAACCGCATTCCAGGATTCTCTCTCTCTCTCTCTCTCTCTCTCTCTCTCTCTCTCTCTCTCTCTCTCTCTCTCTCTCTCTCTCTCTCTCTCTCTCTCTCTCTCTCTCTCTCTCTCTCTCTCTCTCTCTTAGCTGTTTCCGAAGTGTAGTGGTTATCACGTGCGCCTCACACGCGCAAGGTCCCCGGTTCGATCCCGGGCGGAAACACGGTACTTTAAGTAGTTAGCTATCTAGAGTGTAATTCGCTAATCCTGGACTCGCAACATGGTTTCCGTAACAACAGATCTTGTTTGTCGAATCTATTAACGTTATGTAACGAGCTTTTTGCAATCTATGATGTGTCTAAATCACTTGATATTATTTATTTGGATTTCCAGAAGGCGTTAGATAAAGTTCCACACTACAAGTTGCTTCATAAAATCAAGGAAATAGGCATCGGGGGTAAGCTTTACGAATGGATCAAGCACTGGCTAAGCAATAAAAAGCAAAGAGTTCTAATAAATGGAGTGACCTCTGAGTGGATGCCAGTCACTAGTGGTGTCCCCCAAGGCTCTGTCCTAGGACCCGTTCTCTTCGTCATTTACATCAACGACATTGACCTTGGTCTCAATAATTTCATTAGTAAATTTGCGGGCGACACGAAAATCGGCAATGCGGTACTTACGGAATGTGACAGGCGGACCCTGCAAGAAGACTTGCGAAAAATATCAGATTGGTCAGTAAAATGGGAAATGCCTTTTAATATAAACAAGTGCCAGATTCTGCAGGTTGAATCTAGAAATATAAAGAAGGGCTATGAGATGTGCGGCGTTAAATTTAAAGGCGTTCACTCGGTCAAAGATCTTGGCGTCACAGTCGCGTCTAACCTCAAGTTTTCCCAGCAGTGCAATGAATCCGTTAAAAAAGCAAACAGGATGATGGGTTTGATTAAGATAAATTTTTAATTCAAGAATAAAGATGTTATACTACCTTTGTATAATAGTTTCGTTAGACCTCATTTGGAGTATGCCGTGCAGTTTTGGTTTCCCCACCATGCGAAAGACATTGCTAAATTAGAAGGTGTTCAGCGTAGAGCAACCAAGATGATTCCTTCATTACGAAACAAACCCTACGAGGAAAGGCTGTCACATCTAAACCTGTTTTCTCTTGAAAAACGCCGCCTCAGAGGAAAACTGATCGAGTGCTTTAAAATAATTAACGGTTTTACCAACGTGGATCCGACCAAGCTGTTTATGATGGATGATTCGACGCGAACGAGAAATAATGGCGCTAAACTCAAATGTAGACAAATTCATTCAGATTGAAAAAAATTCTTCTTCACTAATGCTGTCGTTCGAGATTGGAACATATTACCATCATCAGTGGTGCAGTGTAACTCGATTACATCGTTTAAGAATAATCTTGACTGCTATTCTAAATGTTCACTGGGTCAGATTCAACGCCATGGTGGCCGCATAACAACTGTCACTTAGGTTTAGGACAGACCACCTAGTTTGGGCCTCTCGTTCTCCCTGCTCAGGTCGGCCATCCTATGTCTCAGGGGCACCAGACACTCTGGCCCAAAAGCCACCATCATCTCCAATATGGACTATGAAGCCACAGTGGTGGAGAGTGACATTAGGGTGGGTCGGGAGTGACTTGAGTAGGGAAGGAAAAGGGGATCTAGACGTAATAGACGATAGGTGATTTACTGTCAGGTAGTATTAGCGATATGGTTGGATGCCACAGTCATTAGCGAACAGAGTTGGGGCTAATGACCTCCAAACTATGGAGCCCTCCATGATTATGTGTCGGGAAAATAAACATGGGTGGAGGTATCATTTATGTTGTAGTAGTAGTAGTAATAATAATAATAATAATAATAATAATAATAATAATAATAATAATAATAATAATAATAATAATAATAATAATAATAATAATAATAATAATAATAATAATAACAATAATAATAAGTAATAATAATAATAATAATAACAATAATAATAATAATAATAATAATAGTTGCTCGTTTGTTGTAGAAAAATTTAGACACTTCTGGAACTATATTCCTCAAAATACATTTGGGCCTTGGATGAGAGAGGGACGTGAATGACGGCAACTCGCCGCTGCGTCTGTGTACAGGACAGAAGTATCCTGAAACAAATTTCATTGTCCTGTACACAGACGCAGCGTGTTGCCGCCATTCACCTCCCTCTCTCATCCAAGGCCCAAATGCATTTTGAGGAACAAGAACATCAAACGGAATAATAAAAGAAAACAAACAACAGTAACAAGAACAAGAGCACAATAATAATAAGAATTATATTCATAATAACTATTAGTACAGCTATCATTATTATCTATTTGTTTTTAATAGCCATAGTGTTATTATCACAGGATTGCAGCATTACACCTGCCATAAAAGCATTCTCGAATAAAATCTCTCTCTCTCTCTCTCTCTCTCTCTCTCTCTCTCTCTCTCTCTCTCTCTCTCTCTCTCTCTCTCTCTCTCTCTCTCTCTCTCTCTCTCTCTTGCTCGTTCGCTTGTTCGCTCGTTCGCTCGTTCGAGCGAGCATTTCAATATCCAGAATCTGCATTCAGCTTCCTTTCACTATCGCATAATATTTAACGAACCAAAAAAGTATGAAATAATATTGTTGCGTGTTACCATTGAAATCTGACCTCTTTCTCACTTTTTTATAAGTATTACCACAACGCAACAACCACATTTAGCGGGTGTGTACGGGGCTTACTGTTTTGTGCCATGGATGGCTGTTTGCCAGGAAGAGTAATCGTGAGGTACAGCAATGTATCGATAGTTGCTTCAAGTGTCTTGTACCAAGTGAAATTTTACTGCGAGTAATTATGCTTGGTAGTAAGTTTTTGCGAGTTACAAGAGTCTCGTAAGAACCTGCAGTTTCTTCCAGTGTTTCGTTTCAGCACCTTACACTTTCACGACTCTTTATTATGAGAGAAGTAGTAATGATAGTAATAGTAGTAGTAGTGGCAGAAGTAAGAGTAGTAAGAGTAGTAGTAGTAGTGGTAGTAGTAGTAGTAGTAGTAGTAGTAGTAGTAGTAGTAGTAGTAGTAGTAGTGGAGGTGGTAGTGGTAGAGTCACCAGTCTTAGTCCCTCTACGTTCCAACACAGCTCTATTCTTGCCAAATGCATTCCAAAGTCTTCCTACAGCATCTTCGTCGTTACAACAGTTCCTTTTGTGTTCCGCTAAGCCACGACCATAATTTTTTTCACTCTAAGTTACAACTAAATGCAATAATCACGGTGCTACCGCGGAATTACTGAGAATGCAATCAACTTCTACAATTCAAAGATGTTTTCCAACCTAACCATATTATTATTAATAGGCCCAACGTCGTATCTTTTTGTGGGTGTTTTCTTTATATCCAAAAGTAACACAGTATTATTTCTCTGCCTGTCAATTACCCGCAACTAATCTTTTTGCCCGATCATCAGATATTGCCCAAACTGAACCAACCAATACCACCGTCTCTGTTATTACCACTTCATTAATTTTCCCCGTAATTACCTCTGTTACAAAGTATACTGGCGAAACATAGTACATTATAGTCATGTGATCATCATTGCTGGGATCTCCACGTCATTAATGTCTTGTATGCGTTTGGAGCTCATCTTTTCTGCATGGAAGTATGACCAAAAGATTTTCATTGTCGGCAAAATAATTAAAGTATATTTTTTTCCCTATTCATCAATCTCTTGTGTGGGCTCCCCCGCATTATTCCTTCACCTGCTCTTCATCAATCTGCAGAGTGATTCCCGTCCATTATTTAGGTATCAAGGTAATGATAAAATCATCCTTATGCTTTTATTTCCTTCAGTTGCTTGTGTGGTTTTGTAAGCATTACTCCTTCACTCTTCATCAATCTCCTAAGTGATTTCTTTCAGTTCGTCGGCATCAAGGTATTGGCAAAACGTCGTATATTACCCGCCACAATAACTGCCATCAGCTCCTCTGCACCCCGTCCATTACTCTCCCGGTGACTCCTGCCAATTACTCTTGTGTCGGGGCCGCCCAAAACACCGCACTCCATTGTGCCTCACCTTCCGCCTCTTCACCAGTCTCCCGCGTGGCTCAAGAACAATAATTTCTGTGTGGGATTCTTTAACTGTTACTTCTGCAGAGCATAAAAGTGAGAGTCAGGAATTATAGTAGTTGTTGGAAGGATAAAATTAGTTTCTGAGGCATTGAAGGATACTACGTTTTATTCTGTCCAGTAATGAAATATTAACAAGGTCAGACGTTAAGCGTTCCGTAGTATGCTGCCTTGAGTTGTGTGGTTCCTGCTGCGTTAGTCTTCGGTTAAAATATGAGGTAATGCAAAGTAGGGTCATCAGCATGACAGAGCAGTTCGTTTAGGAATATCAGTGATCATAGAAAAAGAGTGTGAGATAAAACAGAGCTCTGTGGAACACCAAATATGTTGGTAAAAGATGCACCGGATAATATCTTATGAATTCGTCTAGACATTTTTTACGCTGAATGAACGACTTAAAGATGGACGTAGTACCGGTTTATACATACTGCTGCTCAAAAATATATTAGCGTTCATGAAAGTGCAAAGAAATATATAAATTAGCATCAACTCATCACTACACAGAGAACGAATGGTACAGTGGTAGGAAAGGTGGAATAGGGTCGCTGTTTTGAGGTTGTTTCGATGCCCTTCACATAATAAAAATAGTGAGACGTATAATATCATACATCAACATACATTTTTTTTCTCGGTCACCAAAGACAGTAATATATCACTATAAATATATGTTCCTAATACATCCCTAGGGAGAAGCTCTCTTTTTTATATATGAGGCAATGTATCACTGATTCAGCAATAATATCACGGCTATCACAACAATCGCAATTCTTTCACCTTAGAGCAATTTACAGCCAATCTGCACCCGCGTCACTATTTATTGTTCCGGCACGCAGCAATATATCAGCACCACAGCCATGCATCAAGCACTGCTGCGTCTTCCTTTTACAACACGTTCCTTTACCATAAAGAAATAAGCTGACATCCATTCACATATCCCTTGCACCTTTGTCAACGCTAAAATACTGCGAAAACTGTGATACTAAAACATAGCTAACACTGCACTGCGCTTAGTTCTTATTTCATAACCACAAAAGAATGCAGCACTAACCCACTACAATTATAAACAACCAATCTTTCACTTCACAGTTTTTTTTATCTATGTTCATAATAGGGTCGCTGTTTTGAGGTAATAGTTTCGAGGCCCTTCCTGACGTCGCCTCGAACCTCCTCACCCCTGGCCCTTCACTTCCATGGCTTGACGCTCTAACCCACTCTACCAATACGTCCTTTAGACCACTACTTCCCTTCATAAACACTGCTTTTACTATCACACCAAACAACATATACTAAGAATCATAAACACTACTTTTATCTTGACAATATGACGAACACAGTGTCCCCATAAACATCGCCTTCACCAATGCCTAACAAAGCATCACCAACACCACAGTATCAGCAGCATCAGCACCTCCTCCTCCCCTCCCCCCGGTGTTGTGCGTCCTGTCCGGCCCGGCCCCACCTCCGGCATCGCTAAGCACAGACTGTCACCAGCGCTAACCTGAACCCGCCATTTCCGCGTCCCTGTGCTCTGACTCATCGCTCGTTTTCTCCCTTTTTCTTTTTTTCTTTTTTTCGAAGCGACATTTATGGGGAGTTTTTTGGTATCTTTTTAGTTTGTTTAGTTACAATATGTAGTTTGTTTGTTAGTTAATTTGCTTGTCATTTAATTACTTGATTTGTTTGTCAGGTAGTTATATTTCAAATAATTAGTTAGTTATTCAAGTAGATTTAGTTAGACACTCAAGTATAAGTTTGTGGTCAGGTAGTTACTCCAGTAGTTAGTTAGTTAGTTTGTTAGTTAGTTACTTGACTTGTTAGTTAGTTAATGGGTAGTAGGTTAGTTAGTTAGTTAGTTAGGTAGTTACTTCACTGGTTAGTTAGTTAGTGGGTAGTAGGTTAGTTAGTTAGTTAGTTAGTTAGTTAGTTAGTTAGTTACTTGGCTGGTTAGTTAGTTAATGGGTAGTAGGTTAGTTAGTTAGTTAGTTAGGTAGTTACTTCACTGGTTAGTTAGTTAGTGGGTAGTAGGTTAGTTAGTTAGTGGGTAGTAGGTTAGTTAGTTAGTTAGTTAGTTAGTTAGTTAGTTAGTTAGTTACTTGGCTGGTTAGTTAGTTAATGGGTAGTAGGTTAGTTAGTTAGTTAGTTAATTAGTTAGTTAGTTAGTTAGTTAGTTACTTGGCTGGTTAGTTAGTTAATGGGTAGTAGGTTAGTTAGTTAGTTAGTTAGTTAGTTAGTTACTTGACTGGTTAGTTAGTTAGTTCGATAGTAGGTAAGTTAGTTAGTTAGTTAATTAGTCAGTTAGTTAGTTAGCTACTGAGACGAATAGCTAATTTGCTGCTTCGTTAGGTAGTTCGAGAGTAAGTTCGTTAATTAATCATTGAGGTACCGTCATAGTTAAGTTTTTTGTAAGTTGGTTAATAATCTAGTTATCATTCATAAGCATTTATTCACTCCCACACTCTCTCCTTCATCCGCTGCTTTGACTTTTCTTGTCGTAAAATGGCAAGGAAATATATGAGCGTTGATTGTTTTCTAATAATCATATTCATGAAAGAAGAAAATATATGGCATGACCTTCATCATTTCTGACAATAAAAATCTCTCTCTCTCTCTCTCTCTCTCTCTCTCTCTCTCTCTCTCTCTCTCTCTCTCTCTCTCTCTCTCTCTCTCTCTCTCTCTCTCTCTCTCACACACACACACACACACACACACACACACACACACACACACTTTATCGCTAATATATTGCTTGTATTACTAAACTATCGTGTACCATTATTGTTTTATCTATGCACCTCACTTCATGATCTTTTTCTTTACGTTGGGCCTCACATCTTTATGCTAACACATTCTTATGCTAATATACCGCTGCTGGTGTTGTTAGAATTTCTTGGTTGAGGTGAAAATGGTTGAGGCTGATGTGAATGTGTGTTGTTATTTTCTTGTCAGGAGAGAGAGAGAGAGAGAGAGAAAGTTATAAGGGAAAGTAGAGGAACACACCACAAACTAGACGACAAACGAGAATAAAATCAGTAAAAGAAAGGGGAAAAAAATAAATTGAGACGGAAGACAAATGGAACCAAAAAAATTAAAATAATGAAAGTGAATTGGTTACGAAAGGGTGGAGAAAGAAAGAAACGAAAGAATGTATGAGCGAAAGCATGAGACAGAATGAAGGGGAATATATCAAGGAAATAAGGAAGGAAGAAAGGAAGAAATATAAATAAATAAATATTATATAAAGAAAGAAACAAATGACTGAGAAATAATGGAAAAAGTAAAAGAAAAACAAAGAAAAGGAAAAAGAAAGATGGAAAGGAACGCAAGGTATTAGAAGAAATGAGAAAAAAATAAGCAAAGATAAGAACGCAATAACAGATAATTGACCAACGTACAAGGAGCCAAACGAGAGAGAGAGAGAGAGAGAGAGAGAGAGAGAGAGAGAGAGAGAGAGAGAGAGAGAGAGAGAGAGAGTTATTTCCCCTCTAGAACCGTTTTCTTGATCATCACAAAAGATAACAGTCATGCTTTATAACTAAGGGAGGGAGAGAAGGAGAGAGAGAGAGGGAGGGAGAGACGGAGAGAGGGAGAAAAAGGAGTTGAGTTAAATAGCTTCTCCAACAAATCTTTCCACCTTTCCTCTTCATCCTTTTCTCCCTCTCTCCCCTGTCTCACTCCCCTCCTCCCTCCCTCCCTCCCTGTCTCTTTCCCCCTCATCCCTCCCTCCCTCCCTCTCATCTCCCCCCCTCAGAGAAAGATATATTAGAGGGAACGATTTATAATTTAATTTAGGTCCTTCTTCTTCTTCTTCTCTTCTTCTTCTTCTTCTTCTTCTTCTTCTTCTCCTTCTTCTTCTTCTTCTTCTTCTACATTTTATTTTTATTTTTATTCTTCTTTTTCTCCTTCATCTTTTTTATTTCTCTCTCTCTCTCTCTCTCTCTCTCTCTCTCTCTCTCTCTCTCTCTCTCTCTCTCTCTCTCTCTCTCTCTCTCTCTCTCTCTCTCTCTCTCTCTCTCTCTCTCTCTCTCTCTCTCTCTCTTAAGTCTCACTCGAACAGTGTCTTTCTCTATTACTGTTCATTTGTATATGTTTTCATCTCTCTCTCTCTCTCTCTCTCTCTCTCTCTCTCTCTCTCTCTCTCTCTCTCTCTCTCTCTCTCTCTCTCTATGTCTCTCTCTCTCTCTCTCTCTCTCTCTCTCTCTCTCTCTTAAGTCTCCTCGAACAGTGTCTTTCTCAATTACTGTTCATTTGTAGATTTTCATCTCTCTCTCTCTCTCTCTCTCTCTCTCTCTCTCTCTCTCTCTCTCTCTCTCTCTCTCTCTCTCTCTCTCTCTCTCTCTCTCTCTCTCTCTCTCTCTCTCTCTCTCTCTCTCTCTCTCTCTCTCTCTCTCTCTCTCTCTCTCTCTACTATAGATATGTATTGATATAAGGAGTAAGCTAAATAAGAGAGAGAGAGAGAGAATGGTTTATCTTATCCCTGAACCAGCTTGGACATATAAGGAGAGATAGCTCTACCTCTCTCTCACAAACAACTTATCGACATCCACCACCACCACCACCATCACCACCATCACCACCTCCACTCCCACCACCACCACCACCACCACCTCAGCGTTCTTCCCCTTAATTTTCCCCTCAAGTCTTCTCTTCCTTCTAATTTTCCCTCATCTGCTTTTCTCTTTTTTCCTTCCTTCAAACCTACTTTCTCTTCTTCTTCCTCCTCTTCCTCCTCCTCATCTTCCTTTGTTTCTCTTTTCCTTCCATGTCCAATTTATCATTTCCTTTTATTCTTTCTTTTCTCTTTCTTGTCCTCTCCCTTCGCCCCCTCTCATTTTTTCTCCTCATCTCCCTCCACTCCTCTTTCTCTTCCCCTCTTAAATTTTCTCCCATTTACTTCTCCTCTGTCTTCCCACCCTCCCCCTTTCATCCATACCCATCTTAATTTCCTCATCCCTCACCCCTCCCCTTCCTTCCTTCCTACCCTTCCCTCTCTTCCTTCCCCTCCCTCACCCCTCCCTTTCTTTCTTCCTTTCTTATCCTTCCTTCTTCCCTCTTCCGCTTTTCCTCTCTCAGCCCCTTCCCATCCATTTCTTCCTCTCTTCTCTCCCCTTCTTCTGATCCGTCCCTCCTCCCTCCACTTCTCTCTTCTTTCTTCCGCTTTTCTCTCCTCACTCTTTTCCCCTTCCTTTCGTTTCTTCCTTCCGCCCCTTCCATCTCCATTCTGCTTTCTCCCTTACTCTTTACCTTTTTCTCCGTTCCTACTTTCCTCCTTTTCCCTTTCCCCTCTTCCGCTTACCTACTCCCTCACCGTCTCTCCCTCCTTCCTTCCTTCCTCCCCTTCCCTTCCCCTCTTACCTTCCCCCTTCTCCTCCTCCTAACCGGCCCGGTCATAATGGCTAACCTGACTGACTAGTTAGCAGGCGAGTAGCTAATTAATAGTCAAGTGCTGGCCTTACCTCGCTCACCTGTCCACCTGCGAACCCCCCACCCACCACCCACACCCAACGCCCACCTGCACACCTAAAACGCACTTGCCCACCTACCCACTATCCGCCTGCCTTCCAGTCCACCTACCAACTACCAACCTACTTACCTGCCCACCATCTACCATCCACCTGCCCACCTACCACCCACCTGCTACCTATCCACCACACACCTGCCCACCTGTCCACCGCCCACCTGCACACCTTTCTACCCACCTACCACCCACCGCCCACCTGAACACCTATCACACACCTGCCCATATACCCACTATCCACCTGCCTTCCAATCCACCTACCAACCTACCTACCCATCTACCCACCTACCCACCCACCCACCTCCCTGGCTACCCTCCTACCTCCCTCCCCAGACCCTACCCGTCAACCCACCCCTCCACTCAGCTGCCGTTCTACCCCCCTACCCCCCTACCCACCTCTACTCCCCTACCTATCTACATTTCTATCTACCTACCCACCTACTTTTTTTCTGCTATCTACGCTTTTATTGACCAGTCAATCTATCTAATTACATTCCGTCCCGTCTACCAATTCCTCAACTCTATCACGTCCTGCATCCTGTTCTATTTTATCCTCTTGTCCATGTACTCGTTCTCCTATCTATCTTCCTTTCAAAAACTATCTAGCCTTTTAATTATATATCTAATCCACCATTCGAACCATTTTGTTTCTTATTACATCATTCTCTCTATTGGTTCTTCTGTCCATCTTCAATCTCCTCTTTTCTATCCATATACTCGTTCTCCTGTTTCTCTTTCTTCTATTATCCGGCTGCTTAATGATATATCGAGTACATCCGTCGAAGCATTTTCTTCCTCATTACCTCATCTTCTCTATTGGTTGTATTAATCCATGTCATTTCCGTGTTCTTGTGGACTCTCTAGTTCACACATGTTATAATTTATGAGTGATTCATTTCGTTCTCAATCTCGTTTAAGTACTCTTCTCTCTTCTCATTTATTTTTATATCCATCTGTTAATTATTTATCTTCACCCATCAGCCCACCTCTCCCGGTCCTCCATCCCGTCTACCTGTTCTCCTACGTGCCGACCTACACCCTGCCACTGCACGATCCGCCCGCCTATTCATGCATCCACCTATTCACTCATCTGCCTTTTCCCCTGTCCATCCACCTTAATTTGGTCCACAAACAAGCTTTAAGGTAAGGCATGCGGAAAAAAGGTCTTAATTAATTACCTTGCACATTATCTCCTCCTCCTCCTCCTCCTCCTCCTCCTCCTCCTCCTCCTCCTCCTCCTCCTCCTCCTCCTCCTCCTCCTTCCTTGCCTCATAATGAATTCTCAGGGGAGGCAAAGATAAAAACAATAGTAATAAATATCTACTCGTAAATAATTACGAAGCTGTCTTTGTGATGGTCTTCACACGCAAGCCTGGGAGTGAAAGATGCTTAATACTTAATGGAAATTTTGGGGGTTAATTGAAAACGCTCCTCCTTCACAGGAGGCCAAAGGTTGCTTTGTTATTACCTTTTATTTATTTAATATATTAAATTTTCAGAGAATAGGGACAATGTACCTTGTGGGTTTTTTTTTTCTGCATTGCTCGTGGCACCAAGGAATTAGAATCAGAAGTGGATAGTCAGAGTGTTGTGTGTTCCCTCTATGCCGCTCAGCCGGAGTGCATAAAACATATACTACCGTACCTTTACGTATGCATCACCTAGATATACTCGGAAAGTGAACACTTGAGCAGTATTCAGCAGCGTGCATATGCCCTCAGCGGAGAGTACACAGTACACACGGCAGAGAGAGGATGTCTATGCCTCGGCCACACAACCTTGTACTTCAACTTTTTCTTACGATTCTAACACAGGAATATGCATGGTGGATATAAACTACAGCTGTCTGATACTGCCACGATTGTTGCTCTAACCTCAGGTTCTACTACAACAACAACTACTACTACCACTACTACTACTACTTCTACTACTACTACTACTACTACTACTACTACTACTACTACTACTACTACTACTACTTCTACTACTACTACTACTACTACTTCTACTACTACTACTACTACTACTGATGCTGATGATACTACTAGTACTTTCGCTACTGAACTCGTATTTCAGTATGTCCACCTTGCGGGCATTTCATCACTCTTTGCATATTAACGTCCTTGTATATAGCTGGTTGTTAAGACGCCCAGTTTTAGTGTTCCTGAGAGCAGAGTACAGACCCAACACACACACCCTTCGACAACCAACTCGCTATCTCCTCCTCTCATCAGCGGACGGAGAGAAAGGAACACCATTACATAATTTTACACCATAACACTTCTCTTCGTTAAAGCAGGACCGGTCTTTTTATTTTGTTTTGTTTTTTGTAGTTTTGGTTGTAATGTTGCGACGAAAATAAGCCGCAAGACACCCAGCAGACCTCTGGCTTAATACCTGTCCATCAGCGAGGCGTATCATCATCCTCGTCACTTTTTGCCTCGCACCATTTCTATTCATTAAGGAAGGCTGTGTTTTAGCGTCCAAGTGTAGTAAGCCTAGGCCAAACACACCCGCCTACACCACTTGTCTGTCCATCAGCGAGGCGTATCATCATCTTAATCGCTTTTTGCGTCACACCGTTCCATCAGGACGGGCAGTGGTTTGGTGCAGTTTTCTCGAGACTGTGCTAGCAGTGACCCCTCCGCCATCCTCCTGAGACTGCTGGGATCGGTATTCTCAGACGCTTCCGCCTCTCACATCAACAATTTCCAAAGGCCAAAAAGGAGACCAGTCGGGTTCTAATGAGCGTTTACCTTTTCAGGTTCATGTTCCAGCAGAAGTGACGAACTACCCATGGAAATGCACACAACCCCTACGAAAGCCTTGTCAATTGTGTGTGCTATGGCCCTGAAATGTTTAGGAATGTGGCCCTGAGAGCTGTGTGCCTTCCGCTGTTTGTTTGCTTGTGGACTATACTTGTTTACATTTTCGAGGGTAAAATATGTAAAACGGTGTTTGTGAAAAAAAAAGCCTATTACACAGAGTAGAATTTTGTTAGTGTAGATATTTTTTTTTATAGTTTGCTAATTGTATCTGGGATCAATGAACTATACGTCTGTCTGTACCTGTTACCTTGAGGGGAGGTTTGTTATTGTAATGATTTTGTTATTCTAGTTTTCGTTTTGTAACTGAGGTCAATGAACTATCTATCTACCTAGCTGCCTATCTATCCATCTATCTATATATTTGTCTATCTATCTATCTACCAATCTATCTTTCTATTTACCTATCTGTCTATATGTCTATCTATCTATCTATCTATCTATCTGTATATCAATCTATCTGTATGTGGAGAGTTACGACCAAGAGAGTAATCCATCACGAACCCTACTTAACCTCACCCCATCTCACCTTATTACATATCACCCCTATTTTAAAGAGCCCTGTTTAGCGTCCGTGCAGGTGAGGCGAGGTGAGTCCAGGCCAAACACACCCGCCAACACCGCTACCTCAATACCTGTCCATCAGTAGGGCCTCACCACCTTCCTTTACCTCAGGCTTCCCGGACCTGCCCAGTGGTTATCCTCCCCCCAACCCCCGTCCCACCAACCACCCCACTACCTGCCAACATCCTTGCCTACACCTACCCCGCCCCTTCAGTGGACAACCCTCCTCCCTTCACCTCCCTTCCCCCAATCTCATTCCCATGCCCTGCCCTACACCCTGCTCTCTTTTTCTCTCTCTTCCTACCCCATTGCTGCCCTACCCCCCCAATAGACACACATCCTTCCTCTCCCTGCTCTCTCTCTCTCTCTCTCTCTCTCTCTCTCTCTCTCTCTCTCTCTCTCTCTCTCTCTCTCTCTCTCTCTCTCTCTCTCTCTCTCTCTCTCTCTCTCTCTCTCTCTCTCTCTCTCTCTCCTACATTCCTAAAACAGCTGGCCCCCTCCCTCCCTAAGGAGACACCAGTCCTCCCCTACCCCCTCCCCTTCCCTACTTCCCCAAAATCTCCTCCGGCTGGGTCCAATCACCTGTCTCTATACATTAAGGTAAATAGACTGCAACATCAGATACCCCGCTACCTAACGTTGAGAAGGGCTTTCCTAACCTAAGAGCGGATATAAGCCATCTGACAACGTGATTAACAAGCCATAACATGCCCCGCCACCAGTAACTTGGGGTAATTACTCGACATTAAGTGCAGGAGTCCGGGTGCTAAAGTCGAGAACCAACCTATTCCATGGAGCCAAACAAGGCGTAGGAGTGTGGCTGTTCCCCAGCTGCCGGCCCCACCTGGCGATGTATATGACCGGTGTATCAGGGCACAGGTGTAATTAGGACCACAACCCACTCTGTCCCTCCCCTCCACCCCTCCGCCCAGGGAGTTGCCGTAAATGAAACTTTAGCCGCACACATACTCAAACTCACACACACACACACACACACACACACACACACACACACACACACACACACACACACACACACATTGATATTCTCTCTTTAGCATCATTACCGTATGGAGTATGCATATCATGTGTGGGGGGAGTCCACTCACACAGCTCTCCTTGACAGAGTGGAGTCAAAGGCTCTTCGTCTCATCAGCTCTCCTCCTCATACTAATAGTCTTCTACCTCTCAAATTCCTCCGGCATGTTGCCTCTCTTTCTATCTTCTATCAATATTTTCATGCTGACTGCTCTTCTGAGCTTGCTAACTACATGCCTCCCCCCCCTCCCGCGGCCCCGCTGCACACGACTTTCTACTCATGCTCATCCCTATACTGTCCAACCCCTTATGCAAGAGGCAACCATCATCTTCACACTTTCATCCCTCACGCTGGTAAACTCTGGAACAATCTTCCTTCATCTGTATTTCCTTCTGCCTACGACTTGAACTCTTTCAAGAGGAGGGTATCAGGACACCTCTCCTCCCGAAATTGACCTCTTCTTTTGGACACTCCTTTGACCTCTATTGAGGAGCAGTAAGTAGCGGGCGTTTTTTTTTTCTTTACGCCCTTGAACTGTCTCCTTAGCTGTAAAAAAAAAAAACGGTATTTTCATTATAATGGACTGTCTCCTTTTTTTTTTTTTTTTTTTTTTTTACAGCAAAGGAGACAGCTCAAGGGCACAAAAAAGTAAACATTAATAAAAAAAGCCCGCTACTCGCTGCTCCTAAAAAGAATCCAAAGAGGTGGCCGAAAGATAAGTCAGTTTCGGGAGGAGAGGTGTCCTGATACCCTCCTCTTGAAAGAGTTCAAGTCGTAGGCAGGAGGAAATACAGATGAAGGAAGATTGTTCCAGAGTTTACCAGCGTGAGGGATGAAAGAGTGAAGATGCTGGTTAACTCTTGCATAAGGGGTTTGGACAGTATAGGGATGAGCATGAGTAGAAAGTCGAGTGCAGCGGGGCCGCTGGAGGGGGGGAGGCATGCAGTTAGCAAGTTCAGAAGAGCAGTCATGTGGAAATATCGATAGAAGATAGAAGAGGCAACATTGCGGCGGAATTTAAGAGGTAGAAGACTATCAGTATGAGGAGGAGAGCTGATGAGACGAAGAGCCTTTGCCTCCACTCTGTCCAGAAGAGCTGTGTGAGTGGAGCCCCCCCACACATGAGATGCATACTCCATACGAGGGCGGACAAGGCCCTGTACATGGACAGCAACTGTGCAGGGAGAAGAACTGGCGGAGACGGTACAGAACGCCCAGCCTCGAGGAAGCTGATTTAGTAAGAGATGAGATATGAAGTTTCCAGTTGAGATTTTGAGTTAAGGATAGACCGAGGATGTTTAGTGTTGAGGAAGGTGATAGCTGGGTGTTGTCAAAGTATAGGGATAGTTGTTTGGAAGATTGTGTCGAGTGGATAGGTGGAGAAACTGTGTTTTAGAGGCGTTGAAGGACACCAGGTTCTTCTTGCCCCAATCGGAAATAATAGTAAGGTCTGAGGCTAAGCGTTCTGCAGCCTCCAGCCTTGAGTCGTTAAGTTCCTGAAGGGTGGGTCTTCTATTAAAAGAAGTTGAATAATGCAGAGTGGAATCATCGGCGTAGGAATGGATAGGACAGTTCGTTTTGGACAGAAGATCATCAATGAACAACAGAAAAAGTGGGAGATAGGACAGAACCCTGTGGGACACCACTGTTAATAGATTTAGGGAAGAACAGTGACCGTCTACCACGGCAGAAATAGAACGGTCAGAAAGGAAACTGGAGATAAAGGTACAGAGAAGGATAGAAACCGTAGGAGGGTAGTTTAGAAAGAAGATTTGTGCCAGACCCTATCAAAAGCTTTTGATATGTCCAGCGCAATAGCAAAAGTTTCACCGAAACGGCTAAGAGAGGATGACCAAGAGTCAGTTAAGAAGGCTAGGAGATCACCAGTAGAACGCCCCTTGCGGAACCCATACTGGCGATCAGATAGAAGGTCAGAAGTGGAAAGGTGCTTTTGAATCTTACGGTTAAGGATTGATTCAAAAGCTTTAGATAGACAAGAAAGTAGAGCAATAGGACGGTAGTTAGAGGGATTGGAGCGGTCACCCTTCTTAGGTACAGGCTGTGTGAAGGCATACTTCCAGCAAGAAGGAAAGGTAGATGTTGACAGGCAGAGGCGAAAGAGTTTGACCAGGCAGGGTGACAGCACGGAGGCACAGTTTTTAAGGACAATAGGAGGCGCTCCATCAGGTCCATAAGCCTTCTGAGGATTGAGGCCAGAGAGGGCATAGAAAAAGAAAAAAAAAGAAAGAATAACGACCCCTTCGGTCAACAGGGGGAGGTGGCTGAGTGGTCAGCGTTCGGGCGCGGCGTCCAGGAGGACGGAGGTTCGCGTCCCGCCCGTCGCTACAAACAAGATGGCAATATTTGTCATCGCCGAGTGGCCGAAGACTACCCACATGCTGTCCTGAAGACCATCTAACAACCTAAACTCTAGATACTTATCTCTAAAAGAGGATCAAAGATGAGCTCCAAGGGGCAGTATGACCCAAGCAAGATGGCGCCACTATAAACATTTGCCAGCGCCATAACAGGCTGGGGCCGACCACCAGGCCCCGTCAAGAAAGTCTACCGGCGCCACAGGCGGAACGTAAAAAAAAATATTCATAGTCTCTCTTTAGCATCATTATCTGGGCAGTTTATTTATATTGGACTGTCTACTTAAGTGTAACAAAAGATTGATGACACCTCCCCACACTCGTCACCAGCCTCACTCAGCCCCAAACACATAATGACCCCCGTTCAACACCCGCACCGCCCCGAAACACCCCCCGTTCAACACGCACTCAAGATCCAATACAATATTCACCCCAGCCCTCTCTAGCGCAGGTAATTACACAAGGTAACTTAACGAACGCTTACCTGGCTTCCCTAACAACGTATTATGATTCGCCTGTCACGTGTTTCTTGTTCTAACCTAATCAAGTATTACCTGCGCCAATACTGATACCTGCTAGTTATCATAACATAATTACAGTAGTATAATTAACGCATCCCCACCTGGCGTGCTGAACAACTTATTTCTTTGTCTCAGGTATTTTTCTTTTCTAATCCAATCAAGTGCTATATGTGCTAATATAAATACGTGCTGGCTTATCATAACCTAATAACAAAAGGGTAATTAATGCATCCCCACCTGCATTACTGATCAACGTAATTCTTTGTCTCGCGGTTTTTTTTTTTTTTTAATCCAACCAAGTGCTCTTCTAATCCAACCTATGCTGATATAAATCCGTGCTGACTCTCGTGACTAAACAGTGTTACCAGCTATACCATATCTTGGCTCACCTGTCTTAATAACCATCAGCGTCCCAATCAAAAGTTACCTGTGCTACCAGGACGTACCGGCCATCCTGAGGCACTCCCGTGTGACATGTTATAACGCCATCACGGCCCCGATATCTTAATGCCCATCAGCTGCTTACCTGTCCCGGTGCAATCACGCGTTACCTATCACGCCCTAATCAAGTGTTACCTGTCCCAGCTGATCCCGACCCGCACAGGTAGATTGCACCCGCCAGCACCTGCGCCACCGCCGCCACTAATCACCATGCGAAGCTCATCACCTTCCCACCCCCATCCCCCTCCCCCCTCACCAACATCGCCATCGCCACTACCTCCACGCTCCACCGCCGACTGGTTTGAAGGAGCCTGCGACACCACACTAAAAATAGACGGAATACTGATGATGCACCGCGACCACCACCACCACCGCGACCACCACCACCACGACCACCACCACCACCACCACCACCACGACCACCACGACCACCACCACCACGACCACCACCACCACCGCGACCACCACCACCACCACGACCACCACCACCACCACCACGACCACCACCACCACGACCACCACCACCACCACCACGACCACCACCACCACCGCAACCACCACCACCACCACCACCACGACCACCACCACGACCACCACCACCACCACCACCACCACGACCACCACCACCACCACCACCACGACCACCACCACCACCACCACGACCACCACCACCACGACCACCACCACCACCACGACCACCACCACCACCACGACCACCACCATCACCACGACCACCACCACCACCACCACCACGACCACCACCACCACCATCACCACCACCACCACCACCACCACCACCACGACCACCACCACCACCACCACGACCACCACCACCACCGCAACCACCACCACCACCGCGACCACCACCACAGCCTTCCTTCGCCGCCGCCGATGCCGCTGTCGCCACTCCTATTCCCATTAACAGGAACACCACCGCCACCACCACCACCGCCGCGGCCAGCACTCCTATTAGCGATAATCACATCACCACCACCATCACAACCGCCGCCACCGTCACTCCCATTACTCATAACTATACACACACACACACACACACACACACACACACACACACACACACATTTTATTCTGCCTCACCATGATCACCACATCTGAGTTACCACCATCACTATCCCCACCAACACCACCACAACAAAACCTACCGAACCAACACCACCACCACCACACCTGGCCTCCCCTTCACCTACACAATAATGAGGTCCAATCACTACCACATCACCACCTGTAATGACGGCCAACTACCTAGATTAATTAAGTTCTCCCACACCAACCCACCCACCAACCACACACTCATCTATATCAGAATCTATATCAGAATCTATATCAGAATATCAAATTAAATTACTTTACAAATTAAAGCAAATAGGTATTGACGGTCAAGTAAACCAATGGATCGCGAACTGGTTGAGCAACAGACAACAAAGAGTAGTGATTGACGGATTTAACTCAGAGTGGGCGCCGGTCACTAGTGGCGTCCCTCAGGGCTCGGTTCTTGGCCCAGTGCTCTTCATTATTTACATCAACGACGTGGATGTTGGACTCAATAACCGCATTAGTAAATTTGCAGACGACACAAAGATTGGAAACTCGGTTCTCACTGACGAAGACAGGCAAAGCCTCCAAGAGGATTTGCACAAAATTTCAGCTTGGTCGGATAGATGGGAGATGCCCTTTAACGTAGACAAGTGCCAGGTCCTTCAAGTTGGAACGAGGAATAAGAAGTTCGATTACGAAATGCGCGGCGTTAAACTCAAAAGCGTTCAATGCGTCAAGGACTTGGGGGTCAAAATCGCGTCAAACCTCAATTTCTCACAGCAATGCATCGATGCAGCAAATAAAGCGAACAGAATGTTGGGCTTCATTAAAAGAAACTTTCTATTTAAGAATAAAGATGTAATACTCCCGCTCTACAACAGTTTAGTCAGACCCCACTTGAAATATGCGGTACAGTTTTGGTCTCCCCACCATGCAAAGGATATTGCTAAATTAGAAGGTGTTCAGCGTCGGGCAACGAAAATTATCCCTTCCTTGCGCAACAAATCCTACGAAGAAAGGCTTTCTACCCTTAACATGTTCTCTCTTGAGAAACGTCGCCTCCGAGGAAAACTGATCGAATGTTTTAAAATACTTAATGGTTTCATGAATGTAGACAGATCAACATTGTTTATGATCGATGACACTTTGCGCACGAGGAACAATGGCGTTAAACTCAGATGTAGACAAGTAAATTCAGACTGCACCAAATTTTTCTTCACCAACGTTGTAGTGCGAGAATGGAATAAGCTCCCACCATCAGTGGTCCAGTGTAACACGATTGACTCCTTCAAAAATAAGCTCGACCGTCACTTCCTTCAACTTAATATCAACTAGAGCAGAAATGCAACGTTTTGTAGTCTTCTGATTAATGTAAAATCACTTAGGTTTAAGGACAGACCACCAAGTCTGGACCATGGGGTCTGTGTGGTCTGATTTTCTATGTAAATCTATGTAAACTCGTCATGCTCCACCTATTTGTCATCCACACCCCATACCAGCCCATTCACCCACTGACACAAACAAACCTACAGCTCCTCCACTTACACCCCTATACTCTCCCCTCTTATTGTTTCCTCCCTACTCCACCAGGCTCTACCCACTCCACTTCATCTCCCACTTGAATCCACTTGCCCCTCCACCTACTCCTTCATTTTTAGTCCCCTTTCCAATATGTGTGACCATTTTCTTCACCCACAAACCCTTCCCTTTAACTACCCATCTACACTCCCTTCCCCAACACAACTCCTCCTCCTTCCCTAACCACGCTGATCATCTCCCCTTACTTCAAGACTTCCTCCATCTCTCAATTCCACTCCACACCTCTACCAACCATCTACCTTTCATCCTCTTCCTTCTCTCTCACCCAAACATTCACATCCACTCATCCAGCCACCTACTACTGTGTCTCCCCTCTCCCCATCCCCTAGCTCCCCACTCTCACATTCTCATCCCACCTTACATACTTACAACTCTTCCTCAACAGCCACATACCCAGACAACCACGCCCACCCACCCACCCATCCACAGCCTACTCTTCACCCTCTCCGCTTCCTCCTTCCACCATATACCTACAACCACCACTACTCCTCTACACCCTACTCTTCCTATTCATCTTCCTCCTTCCACCATTCACCCACACCCACCACCACCCATCTACACCCAACTCTTCCTCCTAATCTTCCTCCTTCTACCCAGTCACCCACACCTACCACCATCTACCTGCAACTCTCTCTCTCCTCTCCACCCCCCTCCCCCTCCACTACCCACCTACAACCTCTCCTCCTCCACACTCCCACCCACCTCCTCACACCCACATCCCCCAGCCTTCCTCATCCACCGTGTGCCTCTCTAATCCGACATGACACCCAAGATAACGAGGACACTCAAGGAATCCCGCAACGAGAGATGGAGAAGGAAAGAGAGATCAGCGTCTATTGATCTAAGAAGAAGAGGAGTAACTAGTACTGCTTTTAGTGGTAATAAAGACCAAACTAGAAGAGAAAATGTGTGTAGATATACCTGAGTGGTTTATCAATGGACGAAGCGCAGCATCCATGTGGTTAGTGTGAGAACAATTGAAAGCGTCTGAGGGAGGCTGGACAGACGCTTGGACTAAGGTGACAGATGGTAAGTAATGTGTTTCCAGGAGATACCGTGTGGGGCTCACTGACTGGCCCTACTGCCTCGTGTGTCTGTGTGTTCTTAAATCCCAAATAGAGAGCGACAGGGATGAGTATTATTGCACATGATAAGAGCTTGAGACCTTTGTTCCCATTTTTTCATAAGTAACTAGGATGAAAAATAAATATTGGAAGAGAAGCACGGAAATTTAGATTTTAAAATAGATAGAAGCAAGAGTAGCAAGATATCTATATTTATGAATGATATGAGACAAGCCACAGCTGATATATTGATCCTAGGTGGCACATCACTGACTTCCAAATTTAGACAACCCGAAAGAAAAAAACTGCAGCTCCTCAAGTAAACACATGTGACTCTCCAATACGCTACAGACGATACAGAGGTTAATTTTCGCTGCTTACCACATTCCAGACGGCTACGAATGATCCCCGCATCTCACCTGAAACATGGAAAATAAACATTAGTAAAAGGTTTAATAGAAATAGTAAAATTGTTTTCCTATTCATTACAGTATAACACACAAGGAATAAGAAAAAAAATATTGAATTCCAGAGAGAATAAAAAAGGGGATATATGGCAATAGCAGTGAGATCCGAAATACATAGAAAAGCTGCGTACACGGAAACAGAGAAAAAAATAAATTGCCTCTGGGAATCCCCTGAACAAAATAAACAAAAAAAAAACAACCTTCTTCGAAATCTAAATAAAAGATATTCAGATACTGGATTCCCAAACCAGGCAGCGAGAAAAGAGAGAGAGAGAGAGAGAGAGAGAGAGAGATAAATGCTTCAATACCTCTCTTGTTTCCTCTAAACTTTCCATTGCCAATCATCAACTTATTCCGAACTAAAAAAGAATGAAAGTCTGTTCCGATGATTATGATAATTTCAGATGATTCTCTCTCTCTACTCTATGATAATGATGACAAACGAAAGTTGTCTGATATCCGCCTCAATATTTTTTTTGTTTATTCGTTTATTCGTACACTGCAAGATGAACACGACCTCTCTCTCTCTCTCTCTCTCTCTCTCTCTCTCTCTCCCATATTAAGTATTGGTGACTGGAACGATTCTACAGATGGTGGTAATGATGGTGGTCGTGGTGGTGGTGGTGGTGGTGGTGGTAGTGGTGGTAGTGATGGTTGTGGTGGTGAAAAAAGTTGGAAAGTTTCATTTAGTCGGCGCAACATCTGTGGTCATATGCTGGAGAGAGACAGGAGGGGGAAGGAATTATAGGAGAAGGGAACAGACCCCAGGAGATGGGACACAACCCCCGACTAATACCTGGTACCCATTCACTGCTGGGTGGACAGGGGCGTAGGGTATCGGAAAAGCCGCCCAAATTTTTCCACTCCGCCCGGAAATCGAACCCGGGCTCTTTCGATTGTGAGCCGAGTGTTGTGGTGGTGAAGATGGTGGTGGTGGTGGTGGTGGTGACGGGGGTGGTGGTGGAAGTGGTGGTAGTTATGATTGTAGTGGTGAAGATGGTGGTGGTGGTGGTGACGGGGGGGGGATGGTGGTAGAGGTGGTAGTGGTGGTTGTGGTGGTAAAGGTGATGGTTGTGGTGGTGGTGGTTGTGGTAGGAGTATATAGTTGTGGTGGGATCCGTGGGGGTACAGGTGACGGTAGTGGTGGGGAAGGTGACGGTGGTAGTGATGGTAGTGGTGATGGTGGTGGTGGTGGTGGTGACAAAACTTATGGGGGTGGAAGATCTATCACAAAAAAAAATGTTTATCTCTCCTACTCATAAACAGAGAGAAAATAATATATCATAAGAGGTACAGCACACACACACACACACACACACACACACACACACACACACACACACACACACACACACACACACACTAATGTACCTCATAAACACACACCTTGAGAACACGACTCGAAATGAGTTCTGTGTACGCGATTTTCATACGTATACAAGTGTGTGTGTGTGTGTGTGTGTGTGTGTGTGTGTGTGTGTGTGTGTGTGTGTGTGTGTGTGTCTCTCTCTCTCTCTCTCTCTCTCTCTCTCTCTCTCTCTCTCTCTCTCAGACACACACACACACACACACACACACACACACACACCAGTTCTGGTGATGAAGGGTTTCCAAACACCTACAGCACACACCTGTCACACGAGAGAGAGAGAGAGAGAGAGAGAGAGAGAGAGAGAGAGAGAGAGAGAATTATTAGAGACTGAGATAAGATGAGAGAGATGTATGACATGTTTACAGAGGCCAGTAAGAGAGTTGGAAGAGAGAGAGAGAGAGAGAGA
>NC_066545.1:1075848-1085848 GCF_024679095.1 Eriocheir sinensis
AAAGATACAGAATTTTGCTGCAAAAGTGGTTACTGAAGGAGCCAAGTTTGACCATGTAACCCCACTCTTAAATGAATTACAATGGCCAAATATTCAACAGAAGTACATTTTTGAACAGAGCATCATAGTATTCAAAGCACTGAAGAAGCATTTTCCTGAATGGCTATTCTCTTTTCCACAAGTAAGACAAATAATTGACACAAACACTAGAAAACAAAACCTACTCTATTATTTTTTTACAACAAAGGAGACAGCTCAAGGGCACACAAAAAAAAGGAAACAATAATAAAAAAAAGCCCACTACTCGCTGTTCCCAAAAAAAGAATCAAAAGAAGTGGCCGAAAGAAACGTCAATTTCGGGAGAAGAGGTGTCCTGATACCCTCCTCTTGAAAGAGTTCAAGTCGTAGGCTAGAGGAAATACAGATGAAGGAAGATTGTTCCAGAGTTTACCAGCGTGAGGGATGAAAGAGTGAAGATGCTAGTTAACTCTCGCATAAGGGGTTTGGACAGTATAGGGATGAGCATGAGTAGAAGGTCGTGTGCAGCGGGACCGCGGGAGGGGGGGAGGCATGCAGTTAGCAAGTTCAGAAGAGCAGTCAGTGTGGAGATATCGATAGAAGATAGAAAGAGAGGCAATATCGCGACGGAATTTAAGAGGTAGAAGACTATCAGTAGGAGGAGAGCTGATGAGACGAAGAGCCTTAGACTCCACTCTGTCCAGAAGAGCTGTGTGAGTGGAGCCCCCCCCCACACGTGAGATGCATACTCCATACGAGGGCGGACAAGGCCCCTGTATATGGATAGCAAATGCGCGGGGGAGAAGAACTGGCGGACACGATACAGAACGCCCAACCTCGAGGAAGCTGATTTAGCGAGAGAGGAGATGTGAAGTTTCCAGTTGAGATTTTGAGGACCGAGGATGTTTAGTGTTGAAGATGGTGACAGCTTAGTGTTGTCCCTACAACACTCAGCTGTCACCAGGGGATAGGTGTTTGGAAGATTGTGTCGAGTTGATAGGTGGAGAAATTGAGTTTTTGAGGCATTGAAGGACACAAGGTTCCTTCTGCCCCAATCGGAAATGATAGCAAGATCTGAGGTTAAGCGTTCTGCAGCCTCCAGTCTGGAGTCGTGTACTTCCTGTTGGGATGGCCTTCTATTGAAAGAAGTTGAATTATGCAGAGTGGAGTCGTCGGCGTATGAGTGGAAAGGACAGTTTGTTATGGAAAGAAGATCATTGATGAATAACAGGAAGAGAGTGGGTGATAGGACAGAACCCTGTGGAACATCACTATTGATAGGTTTAGGGGAAGAACAGTGACCGTCTACCACCGCAGAGATAGAACGGCCAGAAAGGAAACTGGAGATAAAGGAACAGAGAGATGGATAGAATCCGAAAGAGGGCAGTTTAGAAAGCAAAGACTGGTGCCAGACTCTATCGAAGGCTTTCGATATGTCTAGCGCAACAGTTTCACCGAAACGGCTGAGAGAGGATGACCATGAGTCAGTTAAGAGAGCAAGAAGATCGCCAGTAGAACGCCCCTTGCGGAACCCATACTGGTGATTAGATAGAAGGTTTTTGTACCAAAAACATACACTGACATTGGCTCCCGATCTATTACAGTCAGAGGGCCAAAAATATGGAATAATCTCCCCACAAAAGTAAAGAAATGTTATAGTTTGAATGCCTTTAAGGTCTACCTGAAGCAACACCTCTTGCAGGATAGCACAGGTAACTAATTACACTGATTTTTTCACCTCTAATACTAGTGTTTCAAGGTTTATTCTAATATTTATATAAGATGATAAAATATTTATTTTATTAGTATATTTAATGACGATATGATGTCCTAGATATTAACTCCAAACTTTCTTATCAAATCTTATCTTATAATGGTTTACATGATGTCCACACTTTCTTTTTATCAGCAATTATATTTCAGTTATATTTTAAAGATTTTATTCTGTAAGTTTCATCGTACTCTATATACTATGATCAATAGTTTTAAGCCTGTAAAGAATAACCATTGTATAAAATAGAAATAAAGTTTCTGATTCTGTTTCTGATTCTCTCTCTCTCTCTCTCTCTCTCTCTCTCTCTCTCTCTCTCTCTCTCTCTCTCTCTCTCTCTCTCTCTCTCTCTCTCTCTCTCTCTCTCTCTCTCTCTCTCTCTCTCTCTCTCTCTCTCTCTCTCTCCTTAATAATTACAGGTTCGACAAACAGGTAAGTGCATGTGTCAACAGGTGTCTCTCCCTTCCTTCCCTCACTCCCTCCCCTTCTCCCCTCCCTTCCTCCACTCTTTTATCAGCTTCTCTTCTCTTCTCCCTCTCTCTTCCCCTCCTCTTCCTGTCCCATCTTCATTTTATCTCACCCATACTTCCTCTCCCCTTCCCTCCCTCCCTCTTTCATCTCTCTTCTCTCCTCTCCCCTCTCCATCCCTCTCTTCACCCTTCTACCTTTTCCTACTTTCCTCCATATTCTCCTTCCCTCTCTACATCCTCCCTTCCTGGATACCGTGTCTCTCCCCTTCGTCCCTCCCTTCCTTTCTCTTCTCTTCTTGTTTCTCTCTCCTCCACTCCTCTTCATCTCTATTTTCATTTTATCTCTCCCCTACTTCCTCTCCCCTTCTCTCTCCACCCTTCCTCTCCCCTTTTTCCTCCATTTTCTCCCTCCCTCTCTACATCCTTCATTCTCCTTCCTTTCTTTCCATCGCTCTCCCCCCTTTCTCCCTATACTCTCTTCTCTCCTGTATTTCATCTTTTCTCCCTCCCTGTCTTCTTATTTTTCTTCCCTCCCTTTCTCCCTACTTCAGTTCTTCCCTCTTTCTCCTTGTTTTCTTCTCTCTCTCTCTCTCTCTCTCTCTCTCTCTCTCTCTCTCTCTCTCTCTCTCTCTCTCTCGCTCTCTCTCTCTCTCTCTCTCTCTCTCTCTCTCTCTCTCTTCCTTCCTCCCTTCCTCTTCCTCCTTCCTCTCTTCCTTCTCCCTTCCTTTTCCATTTCTTTCTTTCTTCCTCCTCCCTCACACTATTTTTTCTCATCCTACTCTTCCCTCCTTCCTTCCTTCCTTCTCTTCCCTTTTTCCTTTCTTTATTTCTTCTTCCTTAACGTTTCTCCTTTTCTTCCTCCCTTGCTCCCTTTCTTCCTGCTTCCTTCCACCTGCTTTAAGGAAGGAAGGAGGAAGGGAGAAAGAAAGGGAGGAAGAGAGGGAGGAAGATAGAGAAGAGACAGGAGGGGGGGAGAAGGAGGGAGGAAGGTGATTGACAGGTAACGAAGGAATGGAGGAAGGAAGGGATGGTTAAGGGACGAGGAGGAAGAGGGAGAAGGAAGGGAGGGAAGGGAGAGGGGAGAAGGAAAGAAAGAAAGGAAGGGAAGGGTGAGGTAAGAGGAAAGGGGGGGAATGAAGGGAGGAAAGGAGAGGAGATAAGGTAAAAAAGAAAAGGGAAGAGAAGGAAGGAAGGAAAGGAGAGGAGGAAGGAGGAGAAGGAAAGGATGGTTGATGGGGAAGGGAGAAAAGGGAAAGGTGGTTGAGAGGAGAGAGAGGAGGAAGAGGAGAGAAGGAAGGGAGGGAGGGAAAGGGAGGGAAGGAAAGGGAGGAATGATTAAGGGAAAAGAGGGGGATGTACAGGGGGAGAAGGGAGAAAAGTTAGGAATAGTTGAGGTAAGAGAGAAAGAAGGAAGGGGAGAGAAGGGAGAAGAGAAGAAGAGAAAAAAATGTTGGGAAAACGTAGGCCTATAAGTTTTTTTCAATGTTTGTTTCTTTTCACGTTTTTGCCGAAATTTTTGTTATCTATGATTTTTTTCTGAGATGGTGAAGGTGGCAGAAGTGATGGTGGTGATAGTGTTGTTTTTAGTGGTGGTGGTGGAGGTGGTGATGGTGTTGGTGGTGGTGGTGGTGATGGTGGTGATGGTGATAGAAGTAGTTAGTAGTGGAGTGTATTTTCAATAAGGGAAAGGCTTAAGTTAACGTAGTGGAGTGGGGTGGATGTGGAGGTTGTGGTGAGGGAGATGGATATAGGAGATGGGGGTGGAAGATGAGTGGAAGGGGGTTGGGGAGGAAGAGACTGAAGGTTATGTAGGGGGGAGGAATGGGGGTGGAGGCTCTGGTGAATGAGATGGATAGGAAATGGGAGGTGAAGGATGAGTGGATGGGAGTCGGTGGAAGATAAGGGCTAAGTGGATGAAAGCTGCGGTATGTGGGTGAAATTATTGAAAGTGTTGTAGTAGATATGGGGTTTACCGGTAGAGAAGATGGAGGAGGAGGAGGAGGAGGAGGAGGAGGAGGAGGAGGAGGAGGAGCAGCTGCAGCAGCAACAGAAGAAGAAGAAGAAAAAGAAGAAGAAGAAGACTCAAACAGTTAAACTTGCATTCCCTAGAAAGGCGAAGGGTGCGTGGAGACATGATCGAGGTTTATAAATGGAAGAAAGGCTTTAATAAGGGGGACATTCATAAGGTTTTGTTGGTAAGAGAACCGGGTAGGACACGTAGTAATGGGTTTAAACTGGATAAATTCAGATTCAACAGGGACCTAGGCAAAAAGTGGTTTACTAACAGAGTGGTAGATGAGTGGAACAGGCTGAGCAGTCATATGGTGAATGCCAATACGATTGTCACATTCAAAAATAGATTAGATAAATTCATGGGCAGTGATAATAGGTGGGGGTAAATTCACGGGAGCTTAGGTTCAAAGGAGCTGCCTTGTACAGGCCTACCGGCCTCTTGCAGACTCCTATGTTCTTATGTTCTAATGTTCTTAAAAAGAAGAAAAAGAAGAGCAAGAAGAAGAAGAAGAAGAAGAAGAAGAATATGATGATGATGAAGAAAATGAAAAAGAAGAAGAAGAAGAAGAAGAAGAAGAAGAAGAAGAAGAAGAAGAAGATGATGATGATGATGATGATGATGATGATGATGAAGGAAATGAAGAAGAAGAAGAAGAAGAAGAAGAAGAAGAAGAAGAAGAAGACGAAGAAGAAGAAGAAGAAAAAAGAAGAAGAAGAAGAAGAAGAAGAAGAAGAAGAAGAAGAAGAAGAAGAAGAAGAAGAAGAAGAAGAAGAAGAAGAAGAAGAAGAAGAAGAAGAAGAAGAAGAAGAAGAAGAAGAAGAAGAAGAAGAAGAAGAAGAAGAAGAAGAAGAAGATGATGATGATGATGATGATGATGATGATGATGATGATGATGATGATTATGATGATGATGAAATGAAGAAGACGAAGAAGAAGAAGAAGAAGAATCAAGAGGTGAAGACGGAAGTACTGATCTTAAAGGTGGATAAGAAAGTGGTGGAGTCAACAAGTGGAGGGGAAAAAGAAGGAGGCGTTGGTAGAAGATAAATGAGGAGAAGGAGGAGGAGGGGGAAAAGGATAGTGAGGGTGGAAGATAGAGGAGGAGGTGGAAGAGGTTAAAGATCGGGATGTAGGTGGAAGCTTGAGAGGTGGAGGTGGAGTTAGAAGGGGAAGAGCAAGGATTGTGGAGGCGAAGGTGGAGGGGGAGGAGAAGGATGTGATGGAGTTAGGGGGTAGAAGGGTGAAAGAGGGGGCTGGGGTGATGGGGAAGAAAGTAGAGGGATGGAAGGAGGTGGAGGTGAAGGAGGTGGTGGAGGTTAGGGGTGTTGAGAGAATGTAAAAATGTTAGAAGGCTGAAGGGTGAAATTTACAGAAGGAGGAGGAGGAGGAAAAGGAGGAGGAGGAGGAGGAGGAGGAAGAGAGAAGTGGAGTAGGAGGAGCGAGCGTAGGTGTGGAGAGGAAAACACAGGTGGAGAGACAGGTAGGTACACAGAAAACCATACAAACATAAAATCCTTCCTCTTCTTTCTCCTCCTTCTCCTCCTCCTTCTAAATAGTTAGTGTAGCTTGTCACAAACAGCCTCGAAAGGACTATCAGGTCTGCTGTTGTTTGTTCTTCCTTTGTGTTTCTTTGTGTTCCTCCTCCTCCTCCTCTAATTAATCTCCCATCTCCCTCGACTCCTTTCAATAGCTCCCATCCATTCATCCTCCCTTTTTATCCTATATATCATTCCTCCCCTTCCATATTCCCTTCCTCTTCCTTCATTCCTCCTCTACTCCCCATGCACCTTCCTCTCTTTCCCTTCCCCCTTCCTCCCTACCTTCCTCCTTCACCCCGTTTATCTACATTGTTTATCTCCCTCCTTTATCTCCCTCTTTCATGTCCATCTGTCGTTATCAATTTTCGTGTATATTCCGATTTCCACATAGTTTTGTTATCTCTCTCTCTCTCTCTCTCTCTCTCTCTCTCTCTCTCTCTCTCCTCCTCTCTCCTGCTCCTCCTCCTCCTCCTCCTCCTCCTCTCCTCCTCCTCCTCCTCCTCCTACTCCTCCTCCTCCTCCTCCTCCTCCTCCTCCTCCCTCTCTCCCTTCCTTCTCCTCCATCTCTTCTACACCTCCGCGTTTGTTTCAGCTCCTCGCCGCGTCTCTCCCATCATCTATTTTATTAGCCACACTTGATTAGTCTCCTCTTCTTCTTCTTCTTCTTCTTCTTCTTCTTCCTCCTCCTCCTCCTCCTCCGCCTCCTCCTCCACTTATTATTATCATTATTTTCTTCCTCTTTATTTCTTTCCCTTTTTCTTTTTTTCATCTTATTTCTCTTCTTGTTATTGTTCTTCTTCTTCCTCTTCTTCTTTTTTTATTTTTTTTCTTCCCTTTCTTCTTCTGTTCCTCCTCCTCCTCCTCCTCCTCCTCCTCCTCCTCCTCCTCGCTTTGAACACTCTATCGTTGCGACCAGAGCGAAGTGAACGAATCTCCCGGTCACTGAAATACCTGAACAAACGCAAAAAGACACCAAAGATCGCGAATTTGTTACAAGCCAATAGATTTTCGACTGCCTGATCTGCCTCATCCAGAAAGACCTCAATCACATTATCGAATGGTCGGAAAAATGGCAAATGTCCTTTAATGTTGACAAATGCAAAGTCATGCACACCGAGTCCCGAAATAGTAACCACACACACATCATGAATGGAAAACCTCTGCAGGCGATGCAGATGGAAAAGGATCTTGGAGTCACTATCAGCAGTGACCTGAAACACGCGAATCACTGCAAAAAAGCATATAACAAAGCCAACACTATGCTCGGGTTCATAGCGAGGAACTTCGAGTGCAAAACGCCAGAAGTGATGCTATCCTTGTATAATTCCATGGGAAGACCGCACCTCGAGTATGCAGAACAGTTCTAGTCTCCTAATTACAGAAAGGACATTGATTTACTGGAAAGGATTCAACGACGCGCCACGAAGATGATTCCAACCTTAAGGGCTCAACCGTACGAGGAACGACTCAAGCGACTTACATTGGAGAAAAGACGCCAACGAGAGGATATGATTCAAGTCTTTGAGTAACTGAAAAAATTCAATAACGTCGATTACTTCAAATTCTTCGAACTGCAACCCAACTCAAGAACTAGAAATAACGGTTCACCCATTCAGTCGAGTCGATGTAACAAAGGCATTGGAAGGAGTTTCTATTCAAGCCGAGTCATCCGCCACTGAAACAATCTTCCCTCAGAAGTAGTAAATGCGAATACCATCAACTCCTTCAAATATCGAACCGACCGTCATTTCGTTGCGTCGGGAGTAAACTGAATATCGAAGTGCTTTCATCTGCTCCCCAGGCCCCAAGCGACTGTCGAGCAGATTAAATCACCGAAGCGGGCAAACTCGTAATGAGCCAATAAGCATTATGTTGCCTGCATTTCCATGCTTCCATGTTTCCATGTTTCCTCCTCCTCCTCCTTCGCCTCCTTCCCCTTGTCCCCCTACTCCTCCCTTTCCTCCAGAAGTAGTATGTGTGAGAACGATCAATTTAAAATCGCTTTCAGCACTCTATCGTTGCGACCAGAGCGATGTGAACGAATCTCCAGGTCACTGAAATGCCTGAACAAACACAAAAACACCAAAGATCGCGAATTTGTTACAAGTCAATAAATTTTCTGCTGCCTTATCTTCTACGCTTCCATGCTTCCTCGTTATCCTTGCCTTCCTTCCTTAACTAACACACCGCGCTATGTCCTGTCTCTCCCTACCCTTCCCTCTCCTCCTCTCCCCTTCCCCTCCTTCTCTTGTCAGAAAACTCGTCTACCTTATAGATATGATTGATGCCTTACCCTTCTACCTTCCATCTCTCTCTCTCTCATAATACAGGTAGCTCAGGTTGATGTTAATAATTACACATCACGCTTGTTAGAGAGAGAGAGAGAGAGAGAGAGAGAGAGAGAGAGAGAGAGAGAGAGAGAGAGAGAGAGAGAGAGAGAGAGAGAGAGAGAGAGAGAGAGAGAGAGAGAGAGAGAGAGAGAGAGAGAGAGAGAGAGAGAGAGAGAGAGAGAGAGAGAGAGAGAGAGAGAGAGAGAGAATTATATATGGACAGACACAGACAGGCAGACATAGACAGGTATAAACACATATGATAATAGATAAATAGAAAAATATGAAGACAGACAGAAGACAAACAGACAGATAGACAGACAAAGACACACAGACAGACAGAGAGACAGGTACATATACAGATGGATAGACAGACATAGAGCGATATATAGATAGATAAATAGAAACAGACAGACAGACAGACAAACAGAGAAGCAAACAGACAGGTACAGATACAGATGGATAGACAGACAGAGCGATATATAGATAGATAAATATAAACAGACAGACAGACAGAGAGACAGACAGACAGACAGACAGAGGCAGACAGACAGGTACAGATACAGATGGATAGACAGACATAGAGCGATATATAGATAGATAAATATAAACAGACAGACAGACAGACAGACAGAGACAGACAGACAGATAGACAGACAGACAGACAGAGAGGCAGACAGACAGGTACAGATACAGATGGATAGACAGACATAGAGCGATATATAGATAGATAAATATAAACAGACAGACAGACAGACAGACAGGGACGGAGTGCACAGCCTTAACACCTCCGCACAGTGATTACGTAAGTTTATTTCCGTCTAACAGGATTTTTATTAGCCTTTTTGTTGTTGTTTTTACAGTTCCAATCTTTTTTTATGACCTCCAGTTTTAAAGATCTCTCTCTCTCTCTCTCTCTCTCTCTCTCTCTCTCTACTTACGCCTACTTTCCCTCGTCCGAGATAACAGAAAGATTAGTAATGGCTTCTTTATTTTCATCTCTTATCATATTTCGCTATAAAATTTGTCTATCTATTCTTATACGGCAAATATGGGAGTCTCTCTCTCTCTCTCTCTCTCTCTCTCTCTCTCTCTCTCTCTCTTTATTAGCCGGTTTACTACATTGCGCTAGAGGGATGGAAGGAGAGAAGCGTAGAGGAGGGGAGAGGGGGTGAAGGAAGGTGGGGAGGGGAGGAGGAGGTGGAAGGAGGGAGGAGAGGTGGAAGGGAGGGGAGGAGAGCTGGAAAGGAGGGTGGAGAGGCAGGTTGGGAGGCAGGTTGGGGGTGTATTGGAGGGGAGGAGAGGTGGAAGGGAGGATATTGGAAGTAGAAGAGATGGTGGAGAGACTGGTTGGCAGGGTAGGGAGAAGGAGGAAAAGTGGAAGGGAAGGTATGGAACCAAGTGGGGAGGTGGAAGGGAGGGGAGAAGAGGTAGAAGGGAGGGTATGGGAGGAGGAAGGAAGGGTAGGGAGGCAGGTTAGGGAGAGGGAGGAGGGGTGGAAGGGAGGGAAAGGAAGAAGGTTGGAGGGGGAGAGGGAGGAAGAGTCTACTGTTCCATCTTCCATACGATGAGAAAGGAAGGGTAGGGAGGCAAGTTAGGGAGAGGGAGGAGGGGTGGAAGGGAGGGAAGGGAAGAAGGTTGGAGGGGGAGAGGGAGGAAGATTCTACTGTTCCATCTTCCATACGAGGAGGAAGGAAGGGTAGGGAGGCAAGTTAGGGAGAGTGAGTATGGTTGGAAGTGATGGAAGGGAAGAAGGTTGGAGTGGGAGAGGGAGGAAGATTCTACTGTTCCATCTTCCATACGAGGAGGAAGGAAGGGTAGGGAGGCAAGTTAGGGAGAGGGAGGAGGGGTGGAAGGGA
>NC_066545.1:1093348-1103348 GCF_024679095.1 Eriocheir sinensis
AACGAGAAAGGAATGAAAATGGATTGGAAAACGAGAAAGGAAAGAAAATGGATTGGAAAACGAGAAAGAATGAAAATGGATTGGAAAACGAGAAAGGAAAGAAAATGGATTGGAAAACGAGAAAGAAGGAAAATGGATTGGAAAACGAGAAAGGAAAGAAAATGGATTGTAAAACGAGAAAGGAAAGAAAATGGATTGTAAAACGAGAAAGGAAAGAAAATGAATTGGAAAACGAGAAAGGAAAGAAAATGGATTGGAAAACGAGAAAGGAAAGAAAATGGATTGTAAAACGAGAAAGGAAAGAAACTGGATTGGAAAACGAGAAAGGAAAGAAAATGGATTGGAAAACGAGAAAGGAAAGAAAATGGACGGGAAAACGAGAAAGAAAGAAAATGGATTGGAAAACGAGAAAGGAAAGAAAATGAATTGGAAAACGTGAAAGGAAAGAAAATGGATTGGAAAACGAGAAAGGAAAGAAAATGGATTGGAAAACGAAAAAGGAAAGAAAATGGACGGGAAAACGAGAAAGAAAGAAAATGGATTGGAAAACGAGAAAGGAAAGAAAATGGATTGGAAAACGAGAGAAAATGGATTGGAAAACGGGAAAGGAAAGAAAATGGATTGGAAAACGGGAAAGGAAAGAAAATGGATTGGAAAACGGGAAAGGAAAGAAAATGGATTGGAAAACGGGAAAGGAAAGAAAATGGATTGGAAAACGGGAAAGGAAAGCGATAGGCAAAAAAGAAAGGAAAAAAAGTGATACGAAACAGTGAAAGGGAGTAAAGGGATAGAAAAAAGAGAAAGACCAGGACAGGATTACGAAAAAGAGAAAGGGAAGAAAAGGATAAAGAAAAGGGAAAGGTCAGAAAAAGACCAGTAAATAAGAAAGGGGAGTAAAGGGATAGGAAAAAGAGAAAGACCAGGACAGGCTTACGAAAAAGAGAAAGGGAAGAAAAGGGTAAAGAAAAGGGAAAGGTCAGAAAAAGACTAGTAAATAAAAAAGAGAAGTAAAGGGATAGGAAAAAGATATGAAAGAAAAGGGATAGAAAGCAGATAAAGAGGAAGTTGGGGACATGGTAAAAAAAAGGTCAGAAATGAGATAGGAAAAAGGGGAAAGGAATAGGAGAAAACGGAAAAATAGAGAAACGAGAAAGAGCAAAGTGAAAAAGTGACACAGAAATAAGAAAAGAAATAAAGTTAAAGTGTTACAAGACGCGGGAGGGACTATACAGTGTGTGTGTGTGTGTGTGTGTGTGTGTGTGTGTGTGTGTGTGTGTGTGAGGGGAGGGGGGAGAGGAAGGGGGGAAGGAATGTAAAGAAAATGGGTGGGGCTTATCCACCAAGTTTAAGTGAGCGAGACGAGGGCGGTGCTTGTTGTGAAAGGCAGAGTTAGTTAGGGCGACGTTACTTAACCCGGGACGCTGACACCTCGAGGAGTGGCTGAAAGGTGGAAGGAAGGGTGGAGGGAAAGAAGGAAAGATGAAAAGTGGAAGGAAAGACGGAGAGAAGAATGGAGGAATGAGAAGTGGAGGGACGAGTACAGGGAAGAATGAAGGTCTGGTAAGTGGAAGGAAGGATGGAAAGAAGAATGGAGGTATTACAAGTGGAAGGAAGGGAGGAGCGAAAAAAGGAAAGATATGAAGTGGAAGGAAGACTGAAGGGAAGGATGGAGGTATGAGAAGTGGGAGGAAGGGTGGAAGGAAAGAAGGAAAGGTGAGAAGTGGAAGGAAAGATGGAGAGAAGAATGGAGGTATGAGGAGTGTAAGGAAGATTACAGAGAAGGATGAAGGTGTTAGAAGTGGAAAGAAGAGTGAAGGGAAAGATGGAGAGATGATGTGCTGAAATATTTGAGAGAGAGAGAGAGAGAGAGAGAGAGAGAGAGAGAGAGAGAGAGAGAGAGAGAGAGAGAGAGAGAGAGAGAGAGAGAGAGAGAGAGAGAGAGAGAGAGAGAGAGAGAGAGAGAGAGAACGAATTACATATCCCTCTCCCTTCTTCCCCTCCCTTTCCATTTTCCTCCCTCCTTTTCTGTCTCCCTTCCCTTTTCCTTCTTTCCCCTTCTGCCATCCCTTTTCTTTCATTTTCTCTTGTTTCACATTTTTTTCCTTTTACTTTTCTCTCCCCGTTCTCTTTTCCCTCTCCTCCCTTTCTACCTCTCTCCTGGTTTACTTTCTGTAGCTTTGTCATTATATTACAAATCTCTTTCATTTTTATTCTTGGTCTTGCATGCGATTGACGTCTTTGACTCCTTGCTTTTAGGCGCTGAGCAAAAACTAAATCATAAAGCAACTTGTTCTATTAGTTTAATGACGCTGCAGATTTTATGGGGGGGGGGGGGGGATATAATGGGGGGATTGTATTAGTTAGCGATACCAACATTGTTTTGTAATCGCGATTACTGCCTACTTTGGCGAAAAGTAATCGATTGGTAATCAATTACCTTTACGATTACTGGATTCTGATATTATGGGCTTGTTTTTTAATGCCCTTCCCTACTGTTCCAACCCATCACCCACCACCCACTGCCATTACTGCAGAGCCTGTACACGTTCGTGCTGCCCAGGGTGCCCCTTTGGTGTTCCTGTTTCTCAATTTTCCAAGTCACGTTCTTTTTCCAAAGCACATACTCAAGTTTTCTTTTCTTTCTCTGGGAAACCTTTTCCGATAACTTAAACGTAAATAGAATTCTTCTGAAGTAACCATTTCAAGGATTCAATTAGTACTGAAAAAATATTCGACTACGATATTGTTTCAGATAATCGATTACGCCCACCACTAGTGAATTGAGGGTTGAATAGTAATAGTGGGTTGACATGGGTGGAGGGATGAAAAACTGAGTGGAGGAGAATGTGGTTGGGTAGCTGAGTGGGCAGGTTGGTAGGTGGGAGGGGGGAATGGGTGGGTGGGTGGGAAAGCGAGAGTGGGCAGGTAGGTGGGAGGGAGGGAATGGGTAGGTGGGGGATGGACTGGGTAGGTGGGTGGAGGGGAGGGAGTGAGTAGGTAGGTGGGAGGGTGGGAATGGCTAGGTGGGGGATGGTTTGGGTATGTGGGTGGGAGTGGGTAAGTTAGTGGGAAGGTGGGTGGGAGGAAGTGCGTAGGTGGGTTGGAAAGTGGGAGTGGGTAGGTAGGTGGGAGAGAGGGCGTGGGTAGGTGGATGGAAGGGGGTAGTGGGTAGGTGGGTGGGTGGTTGTGTTTACCCCCGCTATATGGCAGTGTGAAGGTGTCAACAGAAGTAGTAAACTGTTCTGCCCTTTCCTCCTTTTTTGGGGGGGGCGAGGGAGATAGAAAAAAACATTAATACATCACCTGACATTCCTAGCCTTCCCTTCTCCTTCTCCTCTTTTTATCCCATTTCTCGCCTTTTCCTTTTCCCTCTTTCCAACTCTTTCACCTTTCCTGTTCCTCCTCTCCATTCTTTTCTGCCTCTATATCTACTTTTCCTCTCTATCAATTTTCCTTCCCCTTCCATCTTTATTCCCTCATTGCCTTCCTCTCCCTTCTGTCTTGCCCCTGTCTCTCACCTTTCCATCTATCTCTTCTTCCCCTCTTTCTTCCCTTTCACTTCTATTTTCTGTACCCATTCCACCATTCCCTTCCCCTTCCCTCCTCCCTTCCCGTCACTCTCCATCCTTTCCTCTCTACCTCACTTCACTTTCCCTCCCTCCCTCCTTCCTTGTCCCACTTTCCTCCTCCCTCACCTCCTGCTCCTGTCTTCACTTTCCCTTCCCCTTCCTACCCTCTCCACCGTCACATTCCCTTCCCTCCCTTTTTTTCTTTTTTTATCATTCCCTTTCCATATCTTCCCTTCACTTTTTGCCTCATCCCTTTCCCGTCCGTCTCTTTCTCTTTTCCATTATTCCTCCTTACCTTCCTTTCTCCCTTACACTCTCCCTTTCCCTACCTTCATATCTCACCTGTTTCCTTCTATTTTTAGCCTCCCCTCTCCCTTTCGTCTCTTCCCTCCACCATTCCTCCTTACCTTTCCCAACCTTCCCTCCTCTCCTGTCACCTGTCCATCCCCTCCTTCCCTCACTCTCCCTCTCTTACTTTCATATCTCTCCTCCTCCCTTCTATTCCTACCCTTCCCTTTCCCTTTCGTAATTTTTTCTCTTTCCATTATTCCTTCTTACCTATCCCAACCCTCCTTCTAACCTTGTCACTTGTCCTTTCCCTCCCTTCTTCCTCCCCTACCTACCCCCCCCCCCCTCCACCTTACCTGTGACACATTAATTAGCCTTAACACCGCCATCACCACCTTGCTCGCACCTGCACAATTACCACGTCACACAACACCAATTAGCCGAGCAGGTAAACAGATGACCCTCTCACTCGCTCACTCACTCACTCTCACTCTCACTCAATTATTTACTCACTCCTTTATCCCTTCACCCACTGACTCACTCACTTGCTCATTGTTTCATTCACTCACTCATTCACACACTCACTCACTCACTCACTCATTCCCTCCCTCACTCCTTCCCTCCTTCCCTCCCTCCCTCCCTCCATCACTCACTCACTCACTCATTCCCTCCATCCCTCCCCTCCTCCTTCCCTTCGTCCCTCCTTCACTCACTCACTCACTCACTCATTGCCATCCTTTCTCCCTCCTTCCCACTCTCCCTCCCTCATCCACTCACGCACTCACTCACTCACTCACTTATTCCCTCCCTCCCTCCTTCCCTCCTTCCCTTCCTCCCTCCCTCCCTCACTCACTCACTCACTCACTCATTGCCACCCTTTCTCCCTCCTTCCCACTCTCCCTCCTTCATCCACTCACGCACTCACTCACTCACTCACATATTCCCTCCCTCTCTCCCTCCCTCTTTCACTCACTCATCCACTCACTCACCCGCTCACTCACTCATTCACTCACCCGCTCACTCACTCATTCACTCACCCACTCACTCACTCATTCACTCACCCACTCACTCACTCAAATCTACTCACTCAAACACTCAACTCACTCGTTTAATAAATCGCTTACTCATGTCCCAAATAACAAAGGTAAAGGAAAAAACACATGAATTTAAACATGTGACGAAAAAGAGGAGGAGGAGAGGAGGAGGAGGAGAGGAGGAGGAGGAGGAGGAGGAGGAGATAATTAAATTGCCTTATATAGATTGGTTGATACACACACAGACAGATGGATAGACAGACCGATCGACCGACTAATCAACCGACAAACAGACAGACAAATTTACGGACAGAAAGACAGATAAATGAATAAATAAAGCTAAACAAATATAACTAAATAAGAAGACAGAAGATCATTTGAGTAGATAGACAGTCAGATAGTTAGGTAGATAAAAAGATAGGCACAAAGATATAGGTAGACAGACAGATCAACTGACAGATAAAGACAGACAGATGGGCAGACCGACCGTCAAATAGATAGACGGAAAGATAACTATTTCTATTATAATGAATTCACTGAAGACAAGTATAATGAGCACACACACACACACACACACACACACACACACACACACACACACACACACACACACATTAAAACTATCAAAAAAATATAACCGTGTTTTTCAAACGCGCTGGTGGGGAGGGAAGGAGCTAGGAAGGGGGAGGGGAAAGGGAAGGGAGGAGGAGAGGGGAGGTGGATGAGAAGAGCTGGAAGGGTAAAAGAGGAGAAGGGAAGAGAGAGAATAGGAGGGAGGGAGTGGTGGAAACTTTTGATGTGGAGGAGGAGGAGGAGGAGGAGGAGAAACATGGAAACATGAACGAGCAGGCAGCAGAAAGCTTGTTGGCTCATTACAAGGCTGCCTGCTTTCAGTGACTTAATCAATCCGTTAGCCATAGGAGTGGCTTGCAGGGAAGGATTAAAACACTTGTTTACCTACTCTTGGATACGTTCAGTTCACTCCCAATGCAGTAAAGTGGCGATCAATGCGTTTCATGAAGGAGTTGATGGTCTCTGCGCTAACCACTTCTGCAGGAAGGCTGTTCCAGTGGCGAACAACTCCTGCCGATGTCGGTATTGCATCGCTTTGCTTGAATTGTTTTTCCATTGTTTCTTGTCCTCGGGTTAGTTTGTAGCGTGAAAAGTTTGGAGTGATCAACATTGCTGAGCTTGTTCAGGTACTTAAAGACTAGTGCATGTCTCCCCGCAGTCGTCTCTTTTCCACCGTGAAGAGGTTGAATCGCTCGAGTCGCTCTTCGTAAGGATTCGTCCTCAGTGATGGTATCATCTTCGTGGCGCGGCGCTGTACTCTCTCAAGTAATTCAACGTCTTTCCTGTAACTTGGAGACCAGAATTGCACGGCGTATTCAAGGTAGGGCCTTACCAGCGAATTATACAAGGATAACATAACCCCCGGCGTCTTGTATTCGAAGTTCCTCGCTATGAACCCGAGCATAGCATTGGCTTTCTTACAGGCGGGCTTGCAGTGTTTTGTTTGTTTCAAGTCACTGCTGATGGTGACCCCGAGGTCTCTTTCCTCTTGCACTACCTGTAGTGGTTCGCCACCCGTGTGGTATGTGTGGTAGGAGGAGGAGGAGGCGGAGGAGGAGGAGGTTAATGAAGAGACAGTGGACATCTTTTGGAAGGGAAAAACGGGAGGAGGATGAAAAAGGAGGGAAATGAAGGAAAAGGGAGAACAGTGAGAAAGGAGAGGTTGGAGGATATGCGGGGAGAAGAAATGGAAGGAAAGTAGGGATTGGAAGATAGGGATGGAGAAGAGGAGGGAAAGAAGGGATTGACAGATAAGAGGAAAAAGAGAGGAGGAGTAAGGAGATGCTGAGAAATAAAGGGAAGAAGAAAGAGAGAAAGGAAAATTATGGGAAGCAAAATATTTGACACAATCTTTACGAGGGCAATTTTTTATTTATTTTTTTTTTTTGGTCATCAGACATTTTTTTTCAGTTTGTAGGTTTTTTTATCAGCATCGTTCAACAGTCGTTCATTCAGCACATCCACACACCTTAATATATAAAAAAAGATTAAACAAATAAATCTAATAGGACCTATCCAAATCTAGCTAAGCAGGGGTGGGCGGGGACAGAGGAATCCCACATTCACACACACGGACACATACGGGGGCTGTGTGACCCAGCAATAGACCAACATCGCATATAAAAATGAGATAATATATATATATATATATATATATATATATATATATATATATATATATATATATATATATATCAATTTTATATGTATCACCTGCTGATCATCAAGTGGACCACAACAATAAAAGTACATTTGTTTTAAGCGGGGGGGGAGGGAAGGGAAGAGGACGGGGTGGAGGGAGAGGAGGGGGTGGAGGGAGAGGGGGTGGGGGTGAAGTGTTGCTAGTTTTAACGAGGCTTAGGGGAGGAAGGGAATGGGTGGTGGAAGGAAGAAATGGACGGGAAGGGGAGAAGGGGATCCATGCAAACAGGAATGGGAAGAGGGAGGAAAAAGGCACGGAACAGATGATGGTAGTAGTAGTAGTAGTAGTAGTAGTAGTAGTAGTAGTAGTAGTAGTAGTAGTAGTAGTAGAAGTAGTAGTAGTAGTAGTAGGAGGAGGAGGAGGAGGAAAAAAAAAGTAGAAGTAGTAGTAGTAGTAGTAGTAGTAGTAGGAGTAGTAGTATGACCGGATTTTGGTTTACATAATGGCCGGGAGAGGAGGAGATGAGCGTGTGGGAGGATGGGTGGGAGGAGCAGGTGGGTGAGAAC
Organism: Eriocheir sinensis; assembly: GCF_024679095.1. Classification (NCBI taxonomy): domain Eukaryota; kingdom Metazoa; phylum Arthropoda; class Malacostraca; order Decapoda; family Varunidae; genus Eriocheir; species Eriocheir sinensis. The sequence goes on from NC_066545.1 coordinate 1,101,021, forward strand.
TGATGCCGAGGTACACACGCAGGTAACTCCCAGGTAAATATGGAGGGATCATGGAACAGGTAAGAATTAAGTGGCTACGAGTATTACCTCCTCCCTCCTATCTCTCCCCTTCTCACCTCAACGACGGTACCGGAGGATGTGAAAAAAAAAAAACTAGTCATTATAGAATCTGATCGCGTGTGTGTGCGTATGAGTGTGTGTGTATGTATGTGTGTGTGTGTGTGTATATGTGTGTGTGTGTGTGTGTGTGTGTGTGTGTGTGTGTGTGTGTGTGTGTGTGTGCTCATAATGGGATTGTCAATGAAGTTTTTATGTATCTTCCTTGCAGCGCGGGTACATGAGGAGGCAGAAAAGGTTCATTTGGTATGCTGTGGCTGAGGGGCCATCAAAGGTCAGACCGCGCAAGTGCTGTTCACAAGACCCCACGTTCGAGACCCGCTGGATACACTCTGTTCACACTACCATCATAAAACAACACACCCACGCCAGCCGAGCAACCACCAATGACATTTAGGTATCCGTTCTCAGCATCCAACAATCACAGTCAGAGATGGAGAGGGGGCGTGACTTACATGTAGGAGAAGGGGAGGGGCTTATTTGAGCAAGTTAGGTGAACAAGATGACTGGCAGAACAACACCCAATGCTGTATACTTATAAACTTTGACTTTAATTACGCCTTCGGTCGAGTGGATTACCGAAGGAGAGATGTTTGGATGGGGAATGATAAGGGAGGGAGGAACCATGAACATCAAAGTCACCCTTATAAAGATGGAGTCAACCGCGTCACTGCAGACTGGGTCTCACTACCAATGTCACCCAAGATAGCCCAAGGAGGAGGAGCAGGAGGAGGAGGAGGACGATAAAATGAAGAAGAAGAAGAAGAAGAAGAAGAAGAAGAAGAAGAAGAAGAAGAAAATAGTAGTAATAGTAGTAGTAGTAGTAGTAGTAGTAGTAGTAGTAGTAGTAGTAGTAGCAGTAGTGGTAGTAGTAGTAGTAGTAGCAGTAGTGGTAGTAGTAGTAATACCAGTAGCAGCAACAGTATTATTATCAGTAGCAGCAGCCGTATCTGTGGCACCGGCGGGAGTGACACTGGCAGGGAAGCCTCAGCACCGTCAGGGATGGGCAGGTAGCCGGTAATTATATACACAAGTGGACAGGTGAGTAAAGGGAAGACACCAGCCCGCGACAAGTGGCTGGTAAACAAGCACTAGCAGATAACTAAGTAGGGAGATCAGCTATAGTAAGCAGATAGGAAGGCAGCAGATAAGTGGCAGTAGTGTTAGTGGCGGCGATAGTGGTGGTTGCGGTGGTAGTGGTGGTGGTGGTGATGGTGATAGCGGCACAGGCTGGGGGCTCCCGACTATCATCAACATCAGAAGCAGCAGCAGCAGGCGGCTTCCTGGAGCCACAGCCGGCGATAAGTGACGCTTACAAAAACTGCCCCGGCCGGTGGTGGTGGTGGGGAGGGAGTGGAGGAGGCACGGGTGGTGGGGAGGGAGTGGAGGAGGCAAAGGTGGTGGGGAGGGAGTGGAGGAGGCAAAGGTGGTGGGGAGGGAGTGGAGGAGGCAAAGGTGGTGGGGAGGGAGGGAAAGAGGCACAGATGGTGGGGAGGGAGGGAAAGAGGCACAGATGGTGGGGAGGGAGGTAGAGGCAAAGGTGGGGGAGGGAGGAGGCAAAGGTGGTGGGGAGGGAGGGAGGAGGCAAAGGTGGTGGGAGGGAGGGAGGAGGCAAAGGTGGTGGGGAGGGAGTGGAGGAGGCACAGATGGTGGGGAGGGAGTGGAGGAGGCAAAGGTGGTGGGGAGGGAGGGGAAGAGGCACAGATGGTGGGGAGGGAGGAGGGTAAGAGGCAAGGGTGGTGGGGAGGGAGGAGGAGGCAAAGGTGGTGGGGAGGGAGTGGAGGAGGCAAAGGTGGTGGGGAGGGGAGGAAAGAGGCACAGATGGTGGGGAGGGAGGGTAAGAGGCAAAGGTGGTGGGGAGGGAGTGGAGGAGGCAAAGGTGGTGGGGAGGGAGTGGAGGAGGCAAAGGTGGTGGGGAGGGAGTGGCCGAGGCAAGGTGGTGGGGAGGGAGGGAGGCAAAGGTGGGGAGGGAGGGAGGAGGCAAGGTGGTGGGGAGGGAGTGGAGGAGGCAAGGGTGGTGGGGAGGGAGTGGAGGAGGCAAAGGTGGTGGGGAGTGGAGGAGGCAAAGGTGGTGGGGAGGGAGGGAAAGAGGCACATATGGTGGGGTGGGAGGGTAAGAGGCAAAGGTGGTGGGGAGGGAGTGGAGGAGGCAAAGGTGGTGGGGAGGGAGTGGAGGAGGCAAAGGTGGTGGGGAGGGAGTGGAGGAGGCAA
>NC_066545.1:1108348-1135848 GCF_024679095.1 Eriocheir sinensis
GGAGAGTGGGATGGGAGGGAAGGAAGGACGGAAGAGGAAATGATACGCGAGGAAAGTGGAAAGAAAATAAAAGTGGAAGCGAGGAAAAAAAAAGGTGATGGAGGAAAGAGAAGGAAAACAGAGAGACGACTTAAAGGTGAAGGTAAGGAAAGGGAAAAAGGTGTTCGTGAAGAAAAACAACAGTAACAAAACCAACAAGAACAAGGAAAGGAAGGCAAAGAAAAACAACAGTAACAAAACCAACAAGAAAAAGGAAAGGAAGATAAAGAAAAACAACAGTAACAAAACCAACAAGAAAAAGGAAAGGAAGACAAAGAAAAACAACAATAACAAAACCAACAAGAAAAAGGAAAGGAAGATAAAGAAAAACAACAGTAATAAAACCAACAAGAAAAAGGAAAGGAAGATAAAGAAAAACAACAATAACAAAACCAACAAGAAAAAGGAAAGGAAGACAAAGAAAAACAACAGTAATAAAACCAACAAGAAAAAGGAAAGGAAGATAAAGAAAAACAACAGTAACAAAACCAACAAGAAAAAGGAAAGGAAGATAAAGAAAAACAACAGTAACAAAACCAACAAGAAAAAGGAAAGGAAGATAAAGAAAAACAACAGTAACAAAACCAACAAGAAAAAGGAAAGGAAGATAAAGAAAAACAACAGTAACAAAACCAACAAGAAAAAGGAAAGGAAGATAAAGAAAAACAACAATAACAAAACCAACAAAAAAAAGGAAAGGAAGATAAAGAAAAACAACAGTAACAAAACCAACAAGAAAAAGGAAAGCAAGATAAAGAAAAACAACAGTAACAAAACCAACAAGAAAAAGGAAAGGAAGACAAAGAAAAACAATAATAACAAAACCAACAAGAAAAAGGAAAGGAAGATAAAGAAAAACAACAATAACAAAACCAACAAAAAAAAGGAAAGGAAGATAAAAAAAAAAACAGTAGCAAAACCAACAAGAAAAAGAAAGGAAGACAAAGAAAAACAACAGTAACAAAACCAACAAGAAAAGAGGAAAGGAAGACACAGAAAAAGGAGAAAATAAGAAAGATATTATATAAAAAATGGGAAAAAAGAAAGAATGTAAAAGGGAAAGAAAATATACTAAGAAGAAAAAAAGGGAGTTGTGTGATAGAAAGGAGGAACATGTATGCAAGGAAACGAGGCAAGCTGTAAAAAAAGAACGTAAAAGAAGCAAGAGCAAATGAGAGGAAGAGAAGGAGAAAGGAAAGAGAAAAAAGAAAGAAAAATGAAAAAAAAAATGGAGAGAAAGAAAAGGTATAAGATACAAAAGAAACAAATGTTAATAGCACAAAAACTGTGCTAGATCGGCGCCGCATGACCCTCCAACACATCCCCAACAATTTATATTATGCAACTAGGGGTCGAAAATGCAAAATGCTGAAAAGTAGAGATGGCGCCACTATAAACACGTCCCTGCGCCACAACGGGTTGGGGCCAACCATCAGGCCTATCAAGGTCTACCGGCGCCACAGACCAAGACGTATAAAAAAAAATCAGCTGACTTTGTTTATAATGCCATGTTGTAGGGTTCATCAGGCCTAACAAATGTTATTATACAATGGCATGTCTACAATGTATGGGTAAGCCAAGAAAACAACTTGAAGAGAACAACAACAACAACAAGATGGACAATCTGTTGATCGGCATCTGCGACGCCGATAAAAACAAAGAACAGGAAACGGAAGAGAAAAAGGAGAGGAAGATAAAAAAAAAAACTGCCAAAGGTAGCAGAACAAAAAAAAGGAAAAGAATAAGCGAAGAAAAAAAGGTAGAGAAAGAAAAAGAAAGAAGAAGAAAAGAAGAAAGAAAATAACAAAAATAAGATAATCCAAAAAATTAGAGAAAATATAGAAGGAAGGAAATAAAAACAGAGGAAAATATAAATAAGATAGATAGATATATTAATGAAAAGAAAGTAAAGTGAAAAAAGTTATTGATATTTAGAGAAAAAAATTACGACAAAACAATATGGTGAATGTGACGGAGCGAAAAAAAGATGACTAGGAGGAAAAGGAAGAGACCAACAGAAGATGAAAGAATGAGGGACAGGAAAGAAGTGGAGGAAGGAGGAAATAAAGAAGAGAGGAGGAGACGTGAAGAGATGGAGAGAAGAGCAGTTAAACAAAAGGCATAAAACCGACATACACTCTCTCTCTCTCTCTCGTAATTCAACACCTGCAATACCACTATTTACCTAAAGATTCCTTCCTCCTCCTCCTCCTCCTCCTTCTCCTCCTCCTCCTTCTCCTCTTCCTTCAGGAGTTATTTGCGCCTGATCTGCAAAACACAACAAAACAACATTCTTCTTCTTCTCCTTCTTCTTCTTCTTCTTCTTCTTCTCCTTCTTTTTTCTTCTTCTTCTTCTTCTTCTTCTTCTTCTTCTTCTTCTTTTTCTTTTTTTTCTTTTTTTTTCTTCTTCTTACTCTATCTCTCTCCTTTCATTCCTTCTGGTATCTTCTTATTTGTGCGCATGCATGTTTTCGTCTCTCCTTGCTATATTTATGTTTCTCTCCTCCTCCTCCTCCTCTTTCTTTCCTCCTCCTCCTCCTCCTCCTCCTCCTCCTCCTCCTCCTCTTTCTTTCTTTCCTCCTCCGCCTCCTCCTCCTCCTCCTCTTCTTACTCCTCCTTTCCTCCTCCGCCTCCCACTTCTCGATTTCATCAGTGTATACAAGTATTACAAGGAGTATCACAGCCACCGCCACTACGACCATCACCACCACCACTTCCACCGCAACCTCCACACCACCACCACCAGTCATCACCACCAATCACCGCCATCCCTCACCACGACCACCACTCACCATGCACCGTTACTTCCTCTTCCTCTCCATCCATCCCCATCCCTCATCACCACCACCACCACCTCCACTCCCACCAGCACCACCGCCAACAACAACATTACCAAGACAATAACACCTAAACTACTACACTCCACTAATACCTCTTCTCCGCTCTCCTCACCTCCACTTCTTTCACCTCCACCTGCACCACCACCACCACCGCCACACAAGCTCGGGTCTGCAGTTCTTTGTATTAGCGATCTTCGGGGAGAGCAATAAAATTTACCTTAATATCTCCAGGCAGACTATTCTCCTATTGTCTTGCTGGGAGGGAGGGAGGGAAGGAGGGAGGGTAAGAAGAGGGAGGGAAGGAATGAGGGAAACATGGAAACATGGAAATGCAGGCAACAGAAAGCCTATTGGCTCATTACGAGGTCGCCCGCTTGGGTGATTTAATCTGCTCGATCGCCACTTGGGGCTTGGTGAGCAGATGAGAGCACCTCGATATTGAGGAGCAGATGGAAGCCCCTCGTTATTCAGTTTACTCCCGACGCAGCGAAATGACGGTCGATTCTATATTTGAAGGAGTTGATGGTATTCGCATTCACTACTTCTGAGGGAAGATTGTTCCAGTGGCGGATGACTCGGTTTGAAAAGAAACTCCTTCCAATGTCTGTGTTACATCGACTCGACTGAATGGGTAAACCGTTATTTCTAGTTCTTGAGTTGGTTTGCAGTTCAAAGAATTTGGAGTAATCGACGTTATTGAACTTTTTTAGATACTTGAAGACTTGAATCATATCCCCTCGTAGGCGTCTTTTCTCCAATGTAAAGAGATTGAGTCGCTTGAGTCGTTCCTCGTACGGTTGAGCCCTGAAGGTTGGAATCATCTTTGTAAAGGGAGGGTACAAGAGAGGGAGAGAGGGAATGAGGGAGGGAGGGAAGGAAATCCTGGAAATGAGAGAGGGTACGGGGAGGAAGGGAGAGGAATGAGAAAAGATACAATTAAGGGGGAAGGGAGAGAAGGAAGGGAATGAGGGAGAAAGGGAGGGAGGGAGAGAATGAGGAAGAGAAAAATAATGACCTCAGAGGGTGGTAGGACGCAAAGATACAAAGAGAAGGAAAGGAAAAGAAAAGAAAAAAGGAAAAAGGAAAAAAACATGGAAGGAATGACAAGTAATATATAAAAGGAATGAAAAAATAATTGATAAAATGAAATAAGAAAAATAGAAAAAAGAAAGGAAAAAGAAACATGGAAGGAATGGGGGGTAGAAGACGAAAGGGAGGAATAAAATAAATGAAAAAGAAATGAGAAAGAGAAGAAAGAAAGGAGAGAAACAGGTAACGAATGAGAGAAATAGGAGGAGAAAAACTATCCCAAAGGGTGGTAAGAGGGAAGAATTAAAAGAAAGAATGTAAAGAAATAGAAGGAACGTGAGTGAATTAAAAATAAAAAAAGATAAAAAGAGGAATAGAAAGAATGGAATTGAGAAAAGAGAAAAAGATCGTCTCAAAGGTCTGTAGGAAGGAAGAACATAAAGAAGTAATGCAAGAAAAATAAAAGTGAGTGAAATAAAAAGAAAAAAAAGAAGGCTGAAAGGGAAAGAATGGAATTGAGAAAAGAGAAAAAGATGGGCTCAAAGGTCTGTAGGAAGGAAGAATATAAAGAAGGAGTAAAAGAAAGGAGGGGAAAATAAGAGAAAAAGAAGAGTTTGGAGGGAAGAGAGGCGGAGGCAAGGCTGGTAAAAGAAAATGGAAGGAGGAAGAAAGGAGAGAAAATAAAAGAGAAAAAGCATTATTGTAAGAAACGAAGAACCGAGGGAAAGAAAACAATAAGAGAGAGAGAGAGAGAGAGAGAGAGAGAGAGAGAGAGAGAGAGAGAGAGAGAGAGAGAGAGAGAGAGAGAGAGAGAGAGAGAGAGAGAGAGAGAGAGAGAGAGAGAGAGAGAGAGAGAGAGAGAGAGAGAGAGAGAGAGAGAGAGAGAGAGAGAGAGAGAGAGAGAGAGAGAGAGAGAGAGAGAGAGAGAGAGAGAGAGAGAGAGAGAGAGAGAGAGAGAGAGAGAGAGAGAGAGAGAGAGAGAGAGAGAGAGAGAGAGAGAGAGAGAGAGAGAGAGAGAGAGAGTCGAAACTGGTGTGGAAGAAGGAACGAAAGGGAGAAGAGATGAAAAGAAAGAAAGATAGAAAGAAAAAAAGAAAAAAAAGGAAAGAAAGAAAGAAAAGAGGGAACGAACAACTATATAGAGAAAGAAGAAAGAGAGGAAGAAAGAAAGGAAGGAAGGAAGGAAGGAAAGAAAGAAAGAAAGAAAGAAAGAAAGAAGGAAGGAAGGAAGGAAGGAAGGAAGGAAGAAAAGAAGGAAGGAAGAAAGGAAGGGAGGAAGGGAGGGTGGAAGGAAGGAGGGAAGGAAAAGAAAAAAGGAAGGAAGGAAGAAAGCAAGGAAGGAGGGAAGGGAAGAAGGAAAGTAGGAAAGATGAAAGAAAGACAGAGAAAGAACGAAAGAAAAAAGAAAGAAAGAAAGAAGAAGAAAAAAACGAACGAGCAACTGTGGATGTAAAGAAGAAAGAAAGAAAAGAAGGAAGGGAGAGGGAGAGGAAGAAAGAAAAAATAAATGACAAAAATATGATAACAAATATGGTTACAAATATGATTACAAACGAAGGGAAGACGAGAAGAAACGAGTAAGATATGAGAAGAGGGAGAGAGGCGACAAACTTAGGACTAGGAGAAAAGGAAGAAAGGAAGGAAGGGGGAGCGGAGAAGGAGGATGATTAAAGGAGGGCAAGGAGTCGGAGATCACAAGGGAGGAAGAGGAAGTAGGATATGATAAAGGAAAGAGGAAAAAGAGGAAAAGTAAGGGGAAAAAGAGGGAGATAATAAAGATAGGGAGGAGCAACAATAGGAGAGAGAGAGAGAGAGAGAGAGAGAGAGAGAGAGAGAGAGAGAGAGAGAGAGAGAGAGAGAGAGAGAGAGAGAGAGAGAGAGAGAGAGAGAGAGAGAGAGAGAGAGAGAGAGAGAGAGAGAGAGAGAGAGAGAGAGAGAGAGAGAGAGAGAGAGAGAGAGAGAGAGAGAGAGAGAGAGAGAGAGAGAGAGGTAAAAGAACGAAAAGAAAATGGGAAAAAACAAAAAGGAGCAAAACTCTGAAATTGAAAAGAGAGAAACTTAAAGTGGAGAGAGAGAGAGAGAGAGAGAGAGAGAGAGAGAGAGAGAGAGAGAGAGAGAGAGAGAGAGAGAGAGTGAGAGAGAGAGAGAGAGAGAGAGAGAGAGAGAGAGAGAGAGAGAGAGAGAGAGAGAGAGAGAGAGAGAGAGAGAGAGAGAGAGAGAGAGAGAGAGAGAGAGAGAGAGAGAGAGAGAGAGAGAGAGAGAGAGAGAGAGAGAGAGTTTGGATGGTAGGGATGGAGAGAGGGAAGACGGAGGGAGGTGAGGAGGGAGAGGGAGAAAGAAAAAGCTATAATCACAAGAGACATAAGAGAATGGCTTAAGAGGAGGAAAGGAGAGAAGGGGAGGGAGGGGAGGGGAGGGAAGGGAGAGGGAGAGAGAGGTAGGGATGTGAGTGGAAGGAAGACTTTAAGGAGGAAATAAGGTAAAGCTAATGACTGGAAGGGGAGAGGAAAGAATGGAGTAAAGAAAAAACAAGAGAGAGAGAGAGAGAGAGAGAGAGAGAGAGAGAGAGAGAGAGAGAGAGAGAGAGAGAGAGAGAGAGAGAGAGAGAGAGAGAGAGAGAGAGAGAGAGAGAGAGAGAGAGAGTATTTGTTTACTTGTACCTTCGACCACGCGCATTGTTAGTTTGTATATAGTATTCTATTGTGTGTGTGTGTGTGTGTGTGTGTGTGTGTGTGTGTGTGTGTGTGTGTGTGTGTGTGTGTGTGTGTGTGTGTGTGTGTGTGTGTGTGTGTGGAGGTGGTCGCGTGTACGTGTGTAGTGTTCCGTAGTGGTGGTGGTGGTGGTGGTGGTACCGCGGGGGGTATTCCATTGTGCGTGTCTTTATCTCCGCTTTTCTCTTTCTCTTTTTTTTTCCCTGTCTCTGCATCCGCGTGTGCGGCGGGGGGGGGCTCATGCCGAGGCCTCAGAATTAAGTAGCCTGGAATCTTTTCATATTCTTTCTTACCCTTCTTCGATTAATATCAGGTCCACTGATTGTTTATATATATATATATATATATATATATATATATATATATATATATATATATATATATATATAGATAGATAGATAGATAGATAGATAGATAGATAGATAGATAGATATAGATAGATAGATAGATAGATAGATAGATAGATAGATAGATAGATAGATAGATAGATAGATATAGATATAGATAGATAGATAGATTGATAGATAGATAGATAGATAGATAGATATAGATATAGATATATAGATATATAGATATAGATGTAGATATAGATACATATAATCTCTCCTGTATGATTACTAATGCATTCATTTATTGAACTAATTTTCAAAATATTTACAACACGTACATCATTTATTCCTTATTTATTCAAATATTCAAATTCTCTATCTGTATGTGCATTAATACGGTTATGCATTAATTGATTTGTTAATAAATAATAAATACGTACTTGCTAATTCATATAATAATATTCATTCGTTCATTCCTCTATTGTTTTCTTCTTCACTTCACATCTCTCCCCCCCTTCCCCCCATCCACCCCCAGGCATCATCAACACACACAGCGCTCCCTGGTGCACGTCGAGGCGTACGTCAAACTGTATGTCCTGTGTACAGCCTGTGCCTGTGGAGGCGCGGGCAGGATACATTTTTCATTGTGTCACAGGTATGTTTCCAGGGCCCGTGCCGCACGCCCGCCCTGCCTGCCTGGGTGAAGCGGCTGGACAACAGGCGGGTGGCTTTACACCTCGCGACAGCAGGAAGGAAGAAAAATAGTGTGTCCGCCAATTAGTATGCAGAAGTTTTATTTGGAAAATAATTATTTTTTTGCCGTAGGTCAATTAACCGGAGTACTTTCTTGCTGATACGAATACTAATTGGGTTGCTCCGTACACTGACAAATGAACCCAGTAGTAAAGTTTTACTAAGATCCGCATTCTTCAGCGCTCCGGGATCTCGTTACTCTTGCGGTCACAGACTCAAAGAAGATGAGCAGACTGATTTTTTTTTTTTTTTTATTGAGGTATGGAATCAACCCGCTGCAAGAAGATAAGTAGAGCTGCCTTGAGTGCACCCCCCGTTCATGGCACTGCAGCCTTGCACTAACACTGCCACGAGGGTCATGAAGATACGCCGTGACAACCCCCACCTAGAGGAGACCATTCAAAAACAGGTGTACTAATGCGGGAAGGTTTGAGGGCATGGAACTGGATTGAGAACTTGGAAGGAGAGAAAAAGAGAGAGAGAGAGAGAGAGAGAGAGAGAGAGAGAGAGAGAGAGAGAGTGAGAGAGAGAGAGAGAGAGAGAGAGAGAGAGAGAGAGAGAGAGAGAGAGAGAGAGAGAGAGAGAGAGAGAGAGAGAGAGAGAGAGAGAGAGAGAGAGAGAGGAGAGAGAGAGAGAGAGAGAGAGAGAGAGAGAGAGAGAGAGAGAGAGAGAGAGAGAGAGAGAGAGAGAGAGAGAGAGAGAGAGAGAGAGAGAGAGAGAGAGAGAGAGAGAGAGAGAGAGAGAGAGAGAGAGAGAGAGCAGCAGAAGCATCATCATCATCATCATCATCATCAGCAGCAGCAGCAGAAGCAGATATAGACACATACAGAGACAGAGACAGAGATAAAGAGAGACAAACAGACAGACAGACAGACAGACTACGAGACATCCCTCAAGCCAAAATTTATCTCTTTAGAAATCTTTGGTCTTTATGTGAAGGAGGGTGGGGAGCAGCGTGTTGCATTTTTCTTTTTTTAATGTTTGTTAGCCTCACCCTTGACCTGGCTCCTGTGCCATCCAGTAAAAGAGAAAAAAGTATATTCTCGGATAAGTATTTGTTGTGCCGTAGTCATTTTTTTTTTTTTTTTTTTTTTACGTCTCTGCCTATTGCGCCGGTAGGCTTGCTTGAGGGGCCTGGATGGTATTCGGCCCCACCCCGTCATGGCGCAGGCAAGTATTTATAGTGGCGCCATCTTCTCTTAGTCTTAGTACACCCAGTTACCACGGATGAGGGAGACTAATAGGAGCTGAAGAATGAGGCGGAAGAAAAAATGGAGGAGAAGGAGGAGGAGGAGGAGGAAGAGGAGAAGGAGGAGGAGATATTATAAAGAACGAGAAAAAAATGTGAGCAAAATAGCAGCAGAGATAATGTACAGAAGAATAATTCATAAAAGGCGAGGAAAACCATCATAAAAGAATTTAACGTATAATACTCTCTTATGACTAAGCTGCCTTCATCCATAACTTTTATTACTTTCAAAATATCTTTCTCTCTCTCTCTCTCTCGCTCTCTCCCTATCTATCTATCTATCTATCTATCTATCTCTCCCGCCCACACACACACACATACACACACAAACATAATTATAAAAAAAAAATGTTTCAGAAGACGGACACAACAAACTTCACTCTGCCCTGCAAAAATACAATTATATAAAAAGAATTATGGAAGAATACACAAGTGCGTGTGTTTGTAATACGGTCTACAGTGCTTCAAGGTGTAGTGGATAGCGCCCTCGGCTCACAACCAAGAGATCCGTGTTCGATTCCCGTACGGAGCAGAGACGAGTAGGGTGGACGGTCGATGCGGCTTGCATGAGACTGTGTAACCAACGACGCCTCCGACAAGCAAACTCATACAACACGACGCGGCCAAACCAGGAGTCACATTTCCATTTTGTACACAAATACACGCAGTCTATTACCCAAAAAGGACGAAATTAGGGCGTATATTGCAACTGAGAGATCAGATGTGGTAACCATCACAGAGACTTGGGCCAACTCTACACATCTAGTATCTGAACTGTCATTTCCCGGGTACGAAAGTTTCCAAAAATTTCGAATGCACAAGAAAGAAGCAGGAGTAATTTGCTACGTAAAAATAACGCTCCCTGCCATAAAAATAGACAAACAGGACGCAGAGAATTACGACTCCGTCTATGTGGAAATAACTGCGAATATAATAAGAAACTAACACTTCCGACCGTATACAGGCCTCCAAAACAACAGGCAGCAGACAGACGACACTGCCCTGTACGAAGAGCTTCACTCTTTAACACAAAGTAAAGAAGCAATGATAATTGGGGACTTTAATTGCCCTAACATTGACTGGGGACAATTGACTGGAGATCAAGAGGGTAACAGGCTAATAGAAATGGTGGAGGATTCGTTCCACACTCAAGTTGTAACTCAACCAACAAGAGAAAATAATCTGCTGGATCTGGCATTAGTAAGCGACCCCGACCTCATTCGCGACTGTGAAGTTGGTGAAAAAATTAACGGTTGCGATCACCACTTAATCCGTTTCAATGTCAACATAAGTCACAAACTCGTAGACAATCCGTCAGTGATACCAGACTACAAAAAAGCAAATTTCAACCTAGCCCGTGAGCTGCTTCCCTCTGGAGTGCCTACGAAACCCAGGCGAGTAAATGGTGCCGCAGATCCACCGTGGATGACCAGAGAAATAAAAAGGGCGGTAAACTTAAAAAAAAAGGAATTATAACCTAATGAAAGAGAATGACACGGCCGAGCCCCGTACACAGTACCAAAACAGCCTCAGAGGTTGTCGCACCCTTATTCGTAGTAGTAAACGCAACTACGAAAAACAAATAGCGCGTGACATCAAGACAAACTCAAAAAAATTCTTCACATACATCAGATCGAAAAAGAAAGTAAAATCCAATATTGGTCCCCTGACAGACGAGACTGGAGCTGTAACTCAGGACAGTAAACAGATGGCCAGAATCCTCAACAGTAACTTCGCATACGTATTCACAGTCGAGGACATCGAAACCATGCCCAAGAGCCCTGACCCGCCGAGGGGAATCACGCCCCTGAAAATTGACTCAATATGCGACCAAGAAGTGAAAAAGCATTTGGATAAACTCGACACGAACAAGTCAACAGGACCTGACAGTTTGTCCCCGCCGTTATTAAAAGAGCTGAAACAACAAATACTTCAGCCACTCACTAACATATTCAACCAGTCTGTTCAATTGAACAAAGTCCCGGAAGACTGGAAGATGGCGAACGTAACACCGATTTTCAAAAAAGGAGACAAAAGCGTTGCATTAAACTACAGACCCATAAGTTTGACATCAGTGGCAGGAAAAATACTCGAAAAGATTATTAGAGACAAACTTGTTAAGTTTCTAGAAGACAATAATGTAATCTCCGACACCCAGCATGGCTTCAGAAACATGCGCTCCTGCCTAACGAATTTATTAGACTTCTTCCAAGGTATATATAAGAACTTGGATGCCCACATCCCCAGTGATGTTATATAGCTGGACTTTCAGAAAGCCTTCGACAAGGTACCACACGAGCGACTCCTTACGAAACTGCACTCGGCGGGCATTGGAGCCAATCTGATCGCGTGGATAAGAGATTGGCTCACCGACAGAAAACAACGAGTACTACTCAACGGACAGCCTTCCGATTGGCTTCCAGTCACTAGTGGAGTGCCTCAAGGGTCAGTGCTGGGACCCATTCTCTTCATCATATACATCAACGACCTCGAATCAGGACTGAAATCCACAACATCGAAATTTGCTGATGACACCAAGGTGGGGGGAAAGGCCCTCACAAAGACCGACTGCGAAATCATTCAGAAAGACCTCAATCACATTATCGAATGGTCGGAAAAATGGCAAATGTCCTTTAATGTTGACAAATGCAAAGTCATGCACATTGGGTCCAGAAATAGTAACCACACATACATCATGAATGGAAGACCTCTGCAAGCGATGCAGGAGGAAAAGGATCTTGAAGTCACTATCAGCAGTGACCTGAAACACGCGAATCACTGTAAAAAAGCATTCAACAAAGCTAACACTATGCTCGGGTTCATAGCGAGGAACTTCGAGTGTAAAACGCCAGACGTGATGCTGTCCTTGTATAATTCCATGGTAAGACCGCACCTCGAGTATGCAGTGCAGTTCTGGTCTCCTAATTACAGAAAGGACATTGATTTACTGGAAAGGATTCAACGACGCACCACGAAGATGATACCAACCTTAAGGGCTCACCCGTACGAGGAACGAACCAAGCGTCTCAATCTCTTTACATTGGAGAAAAGACACCTGCGAGGGGATATGATTCAAGTCTTCAAGTATTTGAAAAAAATCAATAACGTCGATTACTCCAAATTCTTTGAACTGCAAACCAACCTAAGAACTAGAAATAACGGTTTACCCATTCAGTCTAGTCAATGTAACACAGACATCGGAAGGAGTTTCTTTTCAAACCGAGTTATCCGTCACTGGAACAATCTTCCTTCAGAAGTAGTAAATGCGAACACTATCAACTCCTTCAAATATAGAATCGACCGTCACTTCGCTGCGTCAGGAGTGAACTGAATATTGAGGTGCTTTCATCTGCTCCTCAATATTGAGGTGCTTTCATCTGCTTCTCAATGTCGAGGTGCTTTCATCTGCTCCCCAGGCCCCAAGTGGCTGTCGAGAAGATCAAATCACCAAAGCGGGCAACCTCGTAATGAGCCAATAGGCTTTCTGTTACCTGTATTTCCATGTTTCCATGTTTCCATGTTTCCTAACACCTGTGACACTGTCCACTCAGCGGTGAATGGGTACTGGTCTCAATCGAGGGTTGTGTCATGTCCCCCAGGGTGAATGTTGAGCTGGGATCATACACTACTATCTTTGTGTGCCTGGCTGCGGTGATAATCTCCATACCACTGGCCTTGAGCCTGTGGTGGGTGAATACCAATTACCTCGGCACATAGGGTCAGTGCAACATCCGGGTTACAACAGTTGCTCTTCCCCAGGTTTCCCCAGGTACCCATCCATCGACCATCCCGAAAGGAGGGAGGAACAATTAGGCTGCACGCCGATTGCTCAGACCGAGATTCGAGCCAGCGGATTCGTAGTTAAGCACGCCAACCACTATTGCCCGGGGTGATGGTCATTCGATTACTAAGGTAAGTAACCCCAGAGGGAACACCAAAGGCCTTCTGACAGGAAGACATGAGCTTGTAGCTCAGTTCAGGAGGATACATTACATAACATAGGATTGACTAAAAAGACTAGAACAGGTGTTAGAAGAAAGGAAACAGGAAGTAACAGGAGTATAATGTGAAATATATTTGAAGCAGAATAAAATGTGATCGAGAATCAATTGAAAGGACACAAATAGCTGGATTACACATACATACATACATACATACATACATACATACATACATAATGCAAGATGGCGCCACTATAAACACTCGCCTGCGCCAGAACGGGCTGGCCCGACCATCAGGCCCCACCGGGAAGAAGCCTACCGGCGCAATAGGCCACGACGTAAAAAAAAAAAAAAATACATATATGCATACATACGTATATATACATATTACATTTATATATACAAACATACACACATAAATACATACATACATACATACATACATACATACATACATACATGCATGTATGCATACATACACACATACATTCATACATACGTGTGTATGTGTGTGTGTGTGTGTGTGTGTGTAATCCAGTCACCGTATGTCATTCTCTCTCTCGCGCGCGCGTGCGAGAGAGAGAGAGAGAGAGAGAGAGAGAGAGAGAGAGAGAGAGAGAGAGAGAGAGAGAGAGAGAGAGAGAGAGAGAGAGAGGGGCGGGCGTGTGCCTGTGTGGGGGGGTGCGTTCTGAAGAGGCACGCAATGGGGGATGAACAAGAAATGGGAGGGGGAATGAGAGTGCTAAAAAAGATAAAAGAAATAAAAAGTAGACCGCTATGAATAAAAAAAAACATACACATTAAATACTGCCGCACCCCTTGTGCCCTTGTACCCTCAAAAATATGAATATGACATTTAGGTGGAAAAATGTGAATAAAAAAAAAAAAGCATGGCAATATTAAAATAAGATTCTTTCAGCTACAGTTAATAGTAAATTAAAGAAATGGGGAAAAAAAGACAACACCGTGGTATATGTAATGGCTGAAAAAATGTTGTGGAAGGGAAACAGGATGAGAAATCGGAAAGATTGAAAGGAAGAGGAGATGGATGAGAAGAAGATTGGAAATAAATATAAAAGAATGAGTAGTGCAAATGTAATGAAAAGGAAACATAAGGTATGAAGCGCTGCGATTACAGGAAAAAAGCGGGTACTGTACTAACAAATGAAAGGATATGAAACTAAGCAGAAAGTAGGAACGAAGGAAATCGGTAGAAAAATGACGAGAAATGAGAAATAGAACAAAAAGGAAACACAAAAAGGGAGGTAACTACAGAAGAAAGTGATGCATAGACAGGTAAATGGAACAGTGAAAGGCAAACAATGTGGCAAAATTGACATAGACAATTAAAAACAACTGCATTAGAGGACTGAAAAAGAAATCAAATTAAGTGAAATAGTTTTGACACAGACACACATGCATGAGGGAGTACAAAACAACGGAAGAGAAAAAAAATAGAAGCTGACGGGAAATTATTTTATTTGATTTGGTTTAGTTTGACACAGAGAGAAACAAATAATAGGGAAAAAAGGAAGGGAAAAACAGGATCGCGACTGAGAAATGACGTAACAGAGGATTATTACAGAAAGGCGAGTAACAGGTAGTAGAAGAAAGAATAAGACGAAACAGGAAATAACAGGAATATAATATGAGAGATGTCTGACGCACAATAAAATGTGATCGAGACTTAATTGAAAGGAAAAATGGGATCGCAACTGAGAAATTACATAACGTAGGACTGACACAGAAAAAACGAGTAACAGGTATTAGAAGAAAGGAAAAGAAGAAAAAAGAAATTAAAGGAATATAATGCGAAATATGTTTGACGCAGAACTAAAAAGTGATCGAGAATTAAATAAAGGAAAAATAGGATTATGAGAAGGTAAGAAAAGAAGAAAAAGGACAGAAGCAGGTATATAATATGTGATGGGTTTGACGCAGACACATCAGTAAAAGCAAAGAGAAAAGAATATCTAAATGCGCAAAGGGAAACAGGTCTGACATATATGAAAGTAAGGAAAAGAAAACGAAATAAAATGAAATAAAATAAAAATAAAAATAAAAAGGAGAAGAAAATAAAAAAAAATGGGACAGTTGTAAGTAAATAAGTGAATTAGGTAAACGAGAATCAAAGAAAGGAAAAGTTAAAAAGAATGAGGATATAATGTAACATAAGTCTGACATTAAGACACGTAAGAATGAACAGACGAAAAAGAAAAAAAGAGAAAACAAATGGAACAATGCAGAGGAAATAAGTAGCAACAACTTTAACACGTAGAAGGAAGCAATGAAACAGAAACCAAAACAACCCCAAAAAAAAAGCCAAGTAAATAGATAGGAAGAAGGGCAGGCCATAAAACAACAAGAGAAGCCATCAGAGTTAAAACATATAAAAATGAACAACAAAGGGCAGGAAATGGCTTGAGGAAACGACTGGTAATGACAGAGAGAAAAAAAAAGGGAAGACAAGTGTATACAAAAAAGGAGAAAATAACGAAGATAGTGAGGAGTCAGGTTATGGGGCAAGAAATGGGCAGGAAATGGTTGTAATCTGATGGGTTATGGGGCAAAAAAGAGGGGGGGGGGAGGGGAGGGGAAGGAAGAACAAAGTTAGCGAACAGGAGAGGCAATTTTCACAAGACAAAAGAAGGAGGAGGAGGAGGAGGAGGAGAAGGAGGAAGTAGTTCGTTACAAAAGCTACAGCCTGAAATCTACATCTACATCGAGGATGAGGAGGAGGAAGAGGCGGAAGAGGAGGAGAAATGGGCATGCAGAGTGATTCTCTCTCTCTCTCTCTCTCTCTCTCTCTCTCTCTCTCTCTCTCTCTCTCTCTCTCTCTCTCTCTCTCTCTCTCTCTCTCTCTCTCTCTCTCTCTCTCTCTCGCTGTAATTAGGGCATTGGAGAGCATGACATGGAATGGGATGGGTAGTTCGGGAGATAAGAAGGAAGAGGAGGAGGAGGAGGAGGAGGAGGAGGAGGAGGAGGAGGAGGAGGTGATGGTGGTGGTGGAAAAAAACAAGAGGTAAGAATGCGAAAACAAAGAGGGATTAAAAATTGACATGAGAAAAAAAATGTACAGGAGGAGGAGGAGGAGGAGGAGGAGGAGGAAAAAGAGGAGGAAGTGGAGGAGCAGGTGCAGGAGGAGGAGGAGGAAGGGAAAAAACAGAAACCATTGACCAAACATCGAGGGAAAAAAAAAGACTGAGGAAAAAACTTTTACGTAATCCCATAAAGCGAGAATAACAAAATAAAAATGTATAAAAACAAATAAATCGAAGAAAATAACATCAATAAGTAAATACAAAGCATCACATAATAAAAACAAAAAATAGGATGAGGGACAACACAATAGGAGTCAAGATGAAAAATAGGAGACACGTGGGAAATAAGAGAGGAACCGTAATAGCAGGTGAAGGCAATTGTGGAGGGGTGTCTAGGGTATTTATGGGAAGTAATGGTGGACCTAAAATATTAGTAAATGGGGAATGGGGAAGAGAAGCGAAACGTTAATGGTAAAACAGGGTAGACATGGGAGTAACTTCGGATAGCTATGGCGTATTTGAGGAGAAAAAACGGGTTACATAAAATATCAGAAAATGGGAAATGAGAAAGAGAGGGATGAAGCTAATGGTGGAGCCGGATGGAAATGGGTATATAGCGTACTTAAGGGAAAGAAATGGGAGGACCTTAAATAATAGTAAATGGGGAATGGGTTACAGAAGAGACGATGAAGTAGTGGAAATGGGAGTTAGATGGGATAGGGAGCTTTTAAGGGGAAGAAATGGGGGACCTTAAATAAGTGAATAGGGAATGGGTTAGAGAAGATGCAATGGTGGAAATGGGAGTTACTTGGGATATGGCGTACTTAAGGGGAAGAAATGGGTGACCTAAGCTATCAGTAAATGGGGAAAGGGTTAGAAGAGTAGAAGAAATGGATGACCTAAAATAACTAATTGGTAATGTGGAAGAAAGAGTGAAGCTAATGTTTGTGGAATGGAAATGGAAGTTACCTGAGATCTGGAATGGTTAAAGGAATGGGTGACAAAAAAATATAAAAAATTGTAATGGGGGAGATAGAGTGTAGTTAATAGTTGGGGAATGGAAATGGGAGTTACCTGAGATCTGGAATGGTTAAAGGAATGGGTGACAAAAAAATATAAAAAATTGTAATGGGGGAGATAGTGTAGTTAATAGTTGGGGAATGGAAATGGGGTTGCCTGAGATCTGGAATGGTTAAAGGAATGGGTGACAAAAAAATATAAAAAATTGTAATGGGGGAGATAGAGTGTAGTTAATAGTTGGGGAATGGAAATGGGGTTGCCTGAGATCTGAAGTGCTTAAGGAAAGAATGGGTGACGAATTAATGATACATGGGAAATGAAAGAAGGTGTAGAAATGGTATTAGTATAGAAATGGGAGGAAGGGAGGGAAGGAATGTGATGATGAGGGAATAAAGAGAGAAAATATGAAAGGGGAAGTTGGGAGAAGGGGAGATGAGGGATATGGAAAGGAAGGGTAATTATGGGAGAGGATGATGGGGGAAAAATATAAGGAGATGAGAAAGAGGAGAATGATGGGAAAGATGGGAAAAGAGAAAGAATGAGAGAATGAGGGAGAGCAAAATATAGAAAATGAGAAGGAGAGTGATGGGAAAACAGGTATTAGGAGAGGAAGGAGAATTGTGGAAGACGATGATAAGAAGAAAGATGGGGAGATGAGAATGGAGAAAGGGGAGAAAGAAAGGGGGATGACAGGAAAAGAGTGACGATGAAGGGATTAAAGAGTGTAGAGAAGGGGGAATGAAGAGGAGAAAGAAAGTGAATAGGGTAGAATGAGAAAAAAGAAGATGAGGTGGATAGGGGTGGATGAGAAAGGACGTGATGGTGGGGGGAATGGAAGAAAAGGAAGGATAAGGCATAAGGGAGAGTGATAAGGAAGGGGAGAATACTGGGGGATGGGGAGGAATAAAGAGGAGATGGGGAGGAAGGATGGGGAAGGGTCAGGGTTGTAAAGGGAAGAGGAAGAAAGTGCAATAACTCTTTTAACAATGGTGTGTGTGTGTGTGTGTGTGTGTGTGTGTGTGTGTGTGTGTGTGTGTGTGTGTGTGTGGGGGGAAGAGAGAGAGAGAGAGAGAGAGAGAGAGAGAGAGAGAGAGAGAGAGAGAGAGAGAGAGAGAGAGAGAGAGAGAGAGAGAGAGAGAGAGAGAGAGAGAGAGAGAGAGAGAGAGAGAGAGAGAGAGAGAGAGAGAGAGAGAGAGAGAGAGAGAGAGAGAGAGAGAGAGATAGGGAACTGGCATGTGATTTTGGGAAGTTAGGATTGAGGAAGGGAGGGATGAATGGGCATGAGGAGGAGGAGGAGGAGGAGAAGGAGGAGGAGGAGGAGGAGGAGGAGGAGGAGGAGGAGGAGGAGGAGAAGGAGGAGGAGGAGAAGGAAAGAATTGTTTCTCTTCCATATTACATGAGACTCACACCCTCCTCCCATCCCCCACATATCTCTCTCTCTCCAACCTAACTGCCTAAACTAACTATTCTTCTCTCCTTTTATCTCTTCCCTACTTCCTTAATGTCTTCCTTATCCCCCTTTCTTTTTTCCTTCCTTTCCTTCCTTATCTATCGGCCTACTGCCATTTTCTTTCCCCTCCGTATCTCCATCCACTTCTAATTTCTCTCCATCCTTCTCTTCTATCTTTTCCTTATTCCCATCTTTCATCCTTCATCATTTTCATAGTTCCCTCTTTCCTTTTTTTTATTGACTTATTCCGTTCTATTTTCTTTTGTTATTTAATTTATGTAGTTCTTCCTTCCTTTCATCTGTTTATCCTAATTTTCATCTCCTTTTAATTACTTTCTTCCTTCTTCCAATACGTGTTTCATTCCTTCCTTCTTACAAACAGCCTCTCTCTCTCTCAATTATGCTCTTATTAAATTATTTCTCTACATTATCTTACCTTGTCCTCCTGCTCCTACTCCTCCTCTTCTTCCGCCTTCTCCACTTCCGCCTCCTCGAAGTTCTCCTAATTCTACTCCACCTCTTCTACCTCCTCTCCTCAGTCTCCTCGGCCTTGCCTCCTCCTCCTCCTCCTCCTCCTCCTCCTTGTCCTACTCCTCCACTTCCAACACCACCACCACTTCCTCCTCCAGCTCCTCCTCCTCCTCCTCACTCAGCCATAAGAACACAGAACGGTTCGTTTTAGCTTAGACTGGGCGGTAACCCGCGAACCAAACCCAGTGTTAGTGCCAGATTTTAGAAGAGCAAATTACGAGGGGCTTCGAAGACATCTTGAAGGGGTAAACTGGGATAATTTAGGGATTCATGAGGGCCAGAACTGCGGATTGGAGAGCCAGGAGAACCAGGTAGAAATGTCTTACAATAATTTAGTTAGAGTAATAGTAGAGGGGCAAGAACAGCATATACCACAGCGAACACTTAGAAAAGAAAACAATGATCCTAAGTGGATGACTCGTGGACTAAAACACGAGACTGGGTTAAAGAAGGGAATTTATCAGAAAATAAAGAATGGTGAAACACATCTCAGGGGCCGGTACGTCGAACTATCTAGATTAGTTAAGAAAAACACCAGGACAGCAAAAAAGAACTATGAGATCAAAGTAGCAAATGAGGCGAAAAGTAATCCTAAGGGCTTCTTTCAGATGTATAGAACAAAAACACGGGAGAAAATTGGACCGCTGAAAACAAACACAGGGGAGCTAGTAGAAAATTACGAAAATATGAGCACATTGTTGAACGACTACTTCCTTTCAGTATTCACACAGGAGGATCGAACGACTATACCGGAAAGAGTTCAGGTGTACGAGGGCGGGGATGGCGATAAATTGAGGGATATAATCATTACCAGGCAAGTAGTTCAGGATGAGATAGATAAGCTTAAGAACAACAAGTCGCCAGGTCCTGACGGGATATTTCCGAGGGTATTAAAGGAGTTAGGTGATGTACTCAGTGACCCACTATCCGACATCTTTAAGATGTCGGTAAATACTGGCTATGTGCCGAGCCTATGGAAAGTAGCTAATGTGACGCCGATTTTTAAAAAGGGGGACAGGTCAGTTGCTTCAAACTATCGCCCAATTAGCTTAACATCAGTTATAGGGAAGATGCTGGAGTCCATAATAGCCAGGAACATTCGGGAGCATTTAGAGAAACATAGCTTAATTCACGACTCGCAGCATGGGTTCACAAAAGGTAGGTCATGCCTCACCAATCTCTTGTCCTTCTACAATAAAGTATTTGAGGCGGTTGACAGAGATGAAAATTATGATGTAATCTATCTTGATTTTAGTAAGGCGTTTGACAAAGTTCCTCACCAACGACTGTTGCTTAAATTACAGGCTCACGGAGTAGAGGGTAAAGTTTTGAGCTGGGTCAAGGCGTGGCTTAGCAATAGGAAGCAAAGAGTGCAAATCAATGATAAAAGATCTGACTGGGGATGTGTTACGAGTGGGGTCCCACAAGGTTCGGTATTAGGTCCACTTTTGTTTATTATTTATATCAATGACTTAGATACAGGAATTAGTAGTGATGTTAGTAAATTTGCAGATGATACCAAGATCGGTAGAGTAATTGAGTCGGAGCAGGACGCTAGTATTCTCCAAGGTGAACTCAACAGATTGTATGACTGGGCGGATAAATGGCAGATGGAGTTCAATGTAGGGAAGTGCAGTATTCTGAGTGTAGGTAGGAACAACCCCTCACATAACTATTGCTTAAATGACACTCTCATAAGTAGGTATGGGTGCGAGAGGATTTAGGGTCTTAGTGAGCTCTGATCTCCGTCCAAGGGCACAATGCATTCAAGCTAGAAATCGAGCTAATAGGGTACTGGGATTTATTTCAAGGAGCGTAAGCAACAGAAGCCCCGAAATCTTCCTCAAACTATATTTAGCATTAGTTAGACCTCATCTTGACTATGCGGTTCAGTTCTGGTCACCTTACTATAGAATGGATATCAAAATGTTAGAATCGGTGCAGAGGAGAATGACTAAGATGATTCAGGGGTTGAGAAACTTGCCATACGAGGGAAGACTCAAACAGTTAAACTTGCATTCTCTAGAAAGGCGAAGGGTGCGTGGAGACATGATCGAGGTTTATAAATGGATGAAGGGCTTTAATAAGGGAGACATTCATTAGGTTTTGTTGGTAAGAGAACCGGGTAGGACACGAAGTAACGGGTTTAAACTGGATAAATTCAGATTCAACAGGGACATAGGCAAAAATTGGTTTACTAACAGGGTGGTGGATGAGTGGAATAGGCTTAGCAGTCATGTGGTGAGTGCCAATACAATTGTCACATTCAAAAATAGACTAGATAAATTCATGGACAGCGATATTAGGTGGGGTTAGATACACGGGAGCTTAGGGTCAAAGGAGCTGCCTCGTACAGGCCTACCGGCCTCTTGTAGACTCCTGTGTTCTTATGTTCTTATAAGGAAGAACATATTACTAAAGCAATTACAAAATCTCTCTCTCTCTCTCTCTCTCTCTCTCTCTCTCTCTCTCTCTCTCTCTTAATTAAGGAAACTTTTGGTCACCCATTAAAAGAGAGAGAGAGAGAGAGAGAGAGAGAGAGAGAGAGAGAGAGAGAGAGAGAGAGCGAGAGAGAGAGAGAGAGAGAGAGGAGGAGGAGGAGGAGGAGGAGGAGGAGGAGGAAGAGGAGGAGGAGGGAGGAGGAGGAGGAGGAGGAGCAGGAAAGTCTATTTTATTATGATGATTATGTCTTTTTATCGGTTGGTGTGTGTGTTCTTCCCTCTCAAGTTTACTTCTCAGTTTACCAAGCGTGTAGGTAAATACATACATGCAATTCTTACATTTCAACACACACACACACGCACACGAACACACACACACACACACACACACACACACACACACACACACACACACACACACACACACACACACACACACACACACACACACACACACACACACTCACACACACACACACACACACACACACACACACACACACACACACACACACACACACACACACACACACACCCTCTCACACACAAACACACACACACATGTGTTATTAAAGATAGAGAGGCAGCTCACAAAAGGTTCCAGAGCCTTCGAACTCCCACTAACTTTGATCTTTACATTTCAGCCCGGAATCGTGCCAAATCTATTCTCCGACTTACCAAAACTTCTTTCATTAATAGAAAATGTCAACACCTTGCTTCTTCTAATTCTTCCCGTGACTTCTGGCATCTAGCCAAAAATATCTCATCCAATTTCACTTCTTCCTCTTTCCCTCCTCTCCTTAACCCTGACGGCAGCACTGCCGACTCATCTGTCTCTAAAGCTGAACTCTTCGCTCAAACTTTCTGTAAGAACTCCACCCTGGACGATTCTGGGCATATTCCTCCTAATCATCCCCCCTCTGACTCCTTTATGCCTGTTATTAAGATTCTTCCAAATGATGTTTTCTATGCCCTCTTGCCTCAACTCTCAGAATGCTTATGAATCTGATGGAGTGCCTCCTATTGTCCTTAAAAACTGTGCTTCCGTGCTGACACCCCGCCTGGTCAAACTCTTTCGTCTCTGCCTATCAACATCTATCTTTCCTTCCTGCTGGAAGTATGCCTTTGTACAGCCTGTGCCTAAGAAAGGTGACCGTTCCAATCCCTCAAACTACCGCCCTATAGCTTTACTTTCCAGTCTTTCTAAACCTTTTGAGTCAATCCTTAACCGGAAGATTCAAAAGCACCTTTCCACTTCTAACCTTCTATCTGATCGCCAGTATGGATTCCGCAAGGGGCGTTCTACTGGTGATCTCCTTGCTCTCTTAACTGACTCTTGGTCATCCTCTCTCAGCCGTTTCGGTGAAACTTTCTCTGTTGCGCTAGACATATCGAAAGCCTTCGATAGAGTCTGGCACCAGTCTTTGCTTTCTAAACTGCCCTCTTTCGGATTCTATCCATCTCTCTGTTCCTTTATCTCCAGTTTCCTTTCCGGCCGTTCTATCTCTGCGGTGGTAGACGGTCACTGCTCTTCTCCTAAACCAATCGACAGTAGCGTTCCACAGGGCTCTGTCCTATCACCCACTCTCTTCCTGTAATTTATCAATGATCTTCTTTCCATAACAAACTGTCCTGTCCACTCATACGGCGACGACTCCACTCTGCATTTTTCAACTTCTTTCAATAGAAGACCCTCTCAACACGAAGTACACGACTCCAGACTGGAGGCTGCAGAACGCTTAACCTCAGACCTTGCTATCATTTCCGATTGGGGCAGAATGAACCTTGTGTCCTTCGATGCCTCAAAAACTCAATTTCTTCACCTATCAACTCGACACAATCTTCCAAACACCTATCCCTTATTCTTCGAC
Source organism: Eriocheir sinensis (assembly GCF_024679095.1). Taxonomy (NCBI): domain Eukaryota; kingdom Metazoa; phylum Arthropoda; class Malacostraca; order Decapoda; family Varunidae; genus Eriocheir; species Eriocheir sinensis. Next base: position 1,131,594 of record NC_066545.1, read on the forward strand.
AACACTCAGCTGTCACCGTCTTCAACACTAAACATCCTCGGTCTATCCTTAACTCAAAATCTCAATTGGAAACGTCATATCTCCTCTCTCGCTAAATCAGCTTCCTCGAGGTTGGGCGTTCTGTATCGTCTCCGCCAGTTCTTCTCCCCCGCGCAGTTGCTATCCATATACAGGGGCCTTGTCCGCCCTCGTATGGAGTATGCATCTAACGTGTGGGGAGGCTTCACTCACACAGCTCTCCTGGACAGAGTGGAGTCTAAGGCTCTTCGTCTCATCAGCTCTCCTCCTCCTACTGATAGTCTTCTACCTTTTAAATTCCGCCGCGGTTGCCTCTCTTTCTATCTTCTATCGATATTTCTACGCTGACTGCTCTTCTGAACTTGCTAACTGAATGCCTCCCCCCCTCCCGCGGCCCCGCTGCACACAACTTTCTACTCATGCTCATCCCTATACTGTCCAAACCCCTTATGCAAGAGTTAACCAGCATCTTCACTCTTTCATCCCTCACGCTGGTAAACTCAGGAACAATCTCCCTTCATCTGTATTTCCTCCTGCCTACGACTTGAACTCTTTCAAAAGAAGGGTATCAGGACACCTCTCCTCCCGAAGTTGAGCTTTCTTTCGGCCACCTCTTTTGATTCTTTTTTGGGAGCAGCGAGTAGCGGGCTTTTTTTTTTATTATTGTTTTCTTTTTTTTGTGTGCCCTTGAGCTGTCTCCTTTGTTGTAAAACACACACACACACACACACACACACACACACACACACACACACACACACACACACAAGCTCTCACACACACACACACACACACACACACACACACACACACACACACACACACACACACACACACACACACACACACACACACACACACACACACACACACACACACACACACACACACACACACACACACACACACACACACACACACACACACACACACACACACACACACACACACACACACACACACACACACACACACACACACACACACACACACACACACACACACACACACACACACTCACTCACTCACTCTCTCACACACACACACACACACACACACACACACACACACACACACACACACACACACACACACACACACACACACACACACACACACACACACACACACACACACACACACACACACACACACACACACACACACACACACACACACACACACACACACACACACACACACACACACACACACACACACACACATACACACACACAGTTTAACAAGCGTGTAGGTATACATACGTACATGCAATTCTTACATTTTTATCACACACACACACACACACACACACACACACACACACACACACACACACACACACACACAATAAGATTTACACGGAGGCACCTTCTGACAATCCACACATTCATATCTTTACATAATGTGTGTGTGTGTGGGGGTAGGCCTGTAGGCGTTCACACACACACACACACACACACACACACACACACACACACACACACACACACACACACACACACACACACACACACACTGTTCTAGGAGGCAATTATATCTTCACTCGTACCTTCACTCCTTCCTCCCTCCTCCATCTCTTCCTCCCACCCTCCTTTCCTCTCGCCCTCCCTCCCCCCCTCCTGTCACAACACCCTCCCTTACGTATGCAAATTAGTTCTGCATTCTACTTTAAGGAGGGAATGAGGGAGAGAGCGAGGGAGAGAGAGGAGGGCAAAGAGAATGAGGGAGGGAGAGTTGGACGGAGAAATGGAGGAATGAGGTAAGGTGAGAAGGAGGTTTGGGTGTAAATGCAGAATTTCTCTCTCTCTCTCTCTCATCTGATGTTAATAATTTTCAAGCACTTTCACTTTCCATCCATCCTTCATTATTTCTCTTCTTCTTTTCTCTTCTTCTTCCTCTACCTCTTCTCTCTAACTTCACCTCCTCATCCTTTTTTCTTCTCTTACTCTTCCTTATTCACCTCCCACTCAGTCTTCCTTCCCAATCATCCTTGCTTCCTTAAATTTCTCCTCCTCAGCAATGTATTTTTCTTCTCCTCCTCCTACTCCTGCCCATCATCTTCCCTCTCTCTCCTCCTCATCTTACTCGCTGGATTAGATTTTCTTTTCTTCTTTCACAGTTTTCTTCCTTTTCCAATTCTCTTTCATCGTCCATTTCCGAAGGTGATGTATTCTCTCTCTCTCTCTCTCTCTCTCTCTCTCTCTCTCTCCCTGCATGTTTACTATTTTATAATCATTTGCTTATTAGTTTATTTGTTTTAGTTTGTGACGTTCTCTCTCTCTCTCTCTCTCTTACCAACTAGGTCGCTAACCCCATGGCAACCCTTCACACACACACACACACACACACACACACACACACACACACACACACACATAAAGATGCAAAAACACAAAACAGACAAGCTACTTTAAAATATGGAGAAAGAAAGAGAGGTAAAAAATGTGCACAATATTCTGAAGGAAAGAAAATATGAAAGAAATTTCGTTCGAGTTACATTTTCTTGCGATATTGTGATTCTCTCTCTCTCTCTCTCTCTCTCTTTATTTATATATATATATATATATATATATATATATATATATATATATATATATATATATATATATATATATATATATATATATCGGTATTTATCTATTTATCTATCTACATGTCAAAAGAGAAAAAAAAAGACAGAGATAGACAAACACATACAGACACACAAGCAGGCAGGTAAACAGACACACAAACAAACAGGCATATAAATCAACAGACATAGACATGGACAAAGATTTCAGCTGACCTTCAGACGGATTGATCAAAACATAGATACACACACACACACACACACACACACACACACACACACACACACACACACACACACACACACACACACACACAGGCAGGCAGGCAGGCACGCAAGCAGGCAGGCAGGAATAGACTTGTCCCGTAACGTAAATAAATAAATCGAAGACGGGAATAGGAGGGGGAGAAAAATACGAGAAGCAGGAGACAGATAGAGAAACGGCTGACAGACAAACATACAAACACGAGGAAGAACATGACAAATAAATAGACCAAGGAAAAGAGAGAGAGAGAGAGAGAGAGAGAGAGAGAGAGAGAGAGAGAGAGAGAGAGAGAGAGAGAGAGAGAGAGAGAGAGAGAGAGAGAGAGAGAGAGAGAGAGAGAGAGTGTGGATGGGTGTGTTTAAAGAGATATCACGGGCGGAGGTTTGAATTAGTTATGTTGAGATCAAAGTACTAACCGTAAGCATTAAATGATATAACCAGGCTCGGTACAACACGTAATGCAAACTAACCGGTGGCAAGGACAAACTGGGAGAGGGAGTAGCAGTCTTGAATGATGAAGAGGAGAAAATATAATGCAAACCAACCCTGACTAACAATGAAGGAAAAATGATGGTGTTGAAGAATGAAAGTAACGAAAATAAATAAACAAAGAGAACTTTCGGAAATAAAAGGATATATAAAAGGCAAAAGTACGGAAAGAAAAGTCTTGAATGATGGAGGGGACGAAAATCGTACAGATTAAGCAATAGCACGGAAGCACTGAAGGAAAATAACGAAGATTAAAGTACTACAAAAGCTTCCGAAAATAACAGAATATATAAAAGACAAAGGTACAAAAGTAGAAGGTCTTGAATGGTGGAGGGAACAAAAATAATATAGATTAACGCTGACTAACCTAAAAGGGAAAAAAATGATGTTGAAGGATGAAAGTAACGAAGATAAAAGAACAACAAGAGCTTCCGAAAACAGAAGTATATATGAAACACAAAAGTACAGAAGTAAAAGTCCTGAATGATGGAATTGAGGAGACAAAAAGTAATGCAGACTAACCAATATCACCGACACACTGAAGGAAAACCGAAGATGCAGAATGATGGAAGTAACGAAGATAAAACAACGAGAGCCTCCGAAAACAAAAAAGTAATATATAGAGGACCAAAAAAAGTATCCCCCAAAACTAGGCTGTAAGGACCATATGGCTCGGCGAGGGTTACGGGAGAGGTTAGTGTCTGGCTCACCAAGAAGCTGCTGCCGCGCGCCATAATCCAACTCGTAACTTTTCGATCGCAAGCTGAGCACCCGAACCACAGAGCCGCTCGACCCTCTGTATAAGACGAAAGAAACGAACTAATTGTGAAAGGTGGGAGGAAAGGAATAAACGAACGATTAAAGCAAGGAAGGAAGAAGGAAGGACTTTAAGAGGATATGAAAAAATATAT
>NC_066545.1:1138348-1145848 GCF_024679095.1 Eriocheir sinensis
CATTCACCTTGTTCCTTCTCCCCATCCCTGTCTCTCACACCAACTCTTCCTCCTACTTACTTCCCCCACCCTTAATTTTTTTCCGTTCCTCCATTCTTTTTTCTTTCTTCTATAAAATCATTCGTTCTGTGATTTTCTCTCCTCTCCCAACTTTTCTCTCCTTTCCCTCCATTCCTACATTTTTTCTCCTTTCCTCCACATTAAACTCTTTCCTAACTCTTCTTTCTCTGTATTTTCAGGTCTCTCTCTCTCTCTCTGCCTATCAAACCTATTGACCTTTTATAACGACCTCTTCGCAGTTTAAGACGTAACGGTCGTAACTAAATCACTGGACGTAGCCTATCTTGATTTCCAGAAAGCGTTAGATAAAGTTTTACATCATAAATTAATTTATAAATTAAAGCAACTAGGTATTGACGGTCAAGTACACCAATGGATCGCGAATTAGTTGAGCAACAGTCAACAAAGAGTGGTGATCGACGGATTTAACTCAGAGTAGGCACCTGTCATTAGTAGCGTCCCTCAGGGCTCGGTTCTTAGCCTAGTACTCTTTATTATTTACATCAACGATGTGAATGTAGGAATCAATAATCTCATTAGTTAATTTGCAGACGACACAAAGTTTGGTAACTCGGTTCTCACTGTCGAAGACATACAAAGCCTTCAAGAGGATTTGCATAAAATTTCAGCTTGGTCTGATAGATGGACATGCCCTTTAACGTAGACAAGTGCCAGGTCCTTCAAGTTGGAACAAGAAATAAGAAGTTCGATTACGAAATGCACGGCGTCAAACTCAAAAGCGTTCAATGCGTCAAGGACCTCGGTATTAAAATCGCGTCAAACCTCAAATTCTCACAGCAATGCATCGATGCAGCAAATAAAGCAAACAGAATTTTGGGTTTCATTAAAAGAAACTTTTTACTCAGAAATAAAGAAGTAATACTTCCGCTCTATAATAATTTAGTCAGACCCCACTTGGAATATGCGGTACAGTTTTGGTCTCCCCACCATGCAAAGGACATTGCTAAATTAAAAGGTGTTCAGCGTCGGGCAACAAAAATGATCCCTTCCTTGCGCAACAAACCCTACGACGAGAAACTACCCAAACTTAACATATTCTCTCTTGAGAAACGTTGCCTCCGAGGAAAACTGATCGAATGTATTAAAATACTTAATGGATTTACAAATGTGGACAAATCAAAATTGTTTATGATCGATGACACTTTGCGAACGAGGAATAATGGCACGAAAAATAAATAAAAACAAGTAAATTCAGAATGCACCAAATTTTTCTTCATCAACGTTGTAGTGCGAGAATGGGTTAAGCTCCCGCCTTCAGTGTTCCAGTGTAACACGATTGATCCTTTAAAAACAAGCTCGACCGACACTTCCTTCAACTTAATATTTACTAGAGTAGAAATGCAAAGTTTTGGAGCCATATGATTAATGTAGAATTACTTAGTATGTTTAAGGACAGTTCACCTAGTCTGGACCATGGAGTCTGTGTGGTCTGATTTTCTCTCTCTCTCTCTTTAGATCAGATTCCTCTTCCTACCTACTAATTAGACAGGAGTTAAAACTTGAGAGAGAGAGAGAGAGAGAGAGAGAGAGAGAGAGAGAGAGAGAGAGAGAGAGAGAGAGAGAGAGAGAGAGAGAGAGAGAGAGAGAGAGAGAGAGAGAGAGAGAGAGAGAGAGAGAGAGAGAGAGAGAGAGAGAGAGAGAGAGCGAGAGAGAGGCGAGGTTGGAGGGTTGGAAAAAAAAATATAGTGAATGAATCCAAGAAATTAGTGGGAGGAAAATGAGATACACACGAAAATAGCAGAGCAGAATTCCTGTGTGTGTGTGTGTGTGTGTGTGTGTGTGTGTGTGTGTGTGTGTGTGTGTGTGGAGGGAATCGGGTTACATGACTGCCGCGCCCGCTAGTTCGGTCTTACTGTGAGGTCCACACCCACCATCAAAGAGAGAGAGAGAGAGAGAGAGAGAGAGAGAGAGAGAGAGAGAGAGAGAGAGAGAGAGAGAGAGAGAGAGAGAGAGAGAGAGAGAGAGAGAGAGAGAGAGAGAGAGAGAGAGAGAGAGAGAGGACAAAGGGAAATCAGGATCAGATAGTCAAGTAATACTGTAAAGGATAGTAGTAGTAGTTTATTGACAAAAATACATATTACAAATGCAAAAGAAAAGTAATTATGTATCTATTTTTTGTCCAGATTGAATACATATAAAAAAAATACGTAGAAGGCACAACGTTATTATTGTAATCAGAAAATCTATTCATATATCTTAACTACCTCATGTACATAATTGCACAATTCTGAAACAAATTCATTTTCATTAAGAAGCTCTATAATACTATCAAATTTAAGCATTGGGTATCTATCACGACAAGGTTCCGATAATAAACATTCGATTAGTACATGCTTTTCAGTCTGCACACTTGTGTTGTTACACTGACAAACACGTTCCTCACGCGGCGTGCGGCTCCACCTCCCAACCTCCACCGAAGATTGTGAGACATCACCCGCAGCCTTGTGAATGACTCTCGCTTAAAGTCTGGTATGAACACCTTCGTGACGTAGACTGGATGCACTGTCATATTCGGGTTCATGTCTGTGACGTATGTGTTCAGTTTGGATGCACTCGCTGCTTTCATCCGAACGTAATCAGCAACTTTCTCCACTGGGTTCGTATTTTCGTCCTCCATAGATAGCCTTTCAGGGAAGCGAAAACCTGGAGTGTTTGCTTCTCTACACAGCTGATACACTAAATGGAAAGGTTCGCTCATATCGACTCGTTCCCGCTTTGTTTTCATGAATTTTCTTCTTTTTTTCTCAATAATACTTTGCAATGGATGAATACCTGCTTCGACCATACACAAGTTCATGATAGTGTTCTTACGCACACCTAATAAACATTTCACTAGTTTGTTGTACTGCTTTTCTATTCCTTTTGTTTTGTTTGTCAGCCATGTTTCTGCGCTGTATAACAACGAAGCCATCACTGCAGCATCAAATACAGTTTTCTTATATATAAATGGCATCTGGGTATTACTTGCACAAAATATTGAAAATTTATATACCACTGCTTCACTTACGGTTTCATGCCGCGCCACTGCCGCGTCACTCTTACCCGAATCAGTTAGCCACGCGCCAAGATACAAGTACTCTGAATCATATTTCACCCTCACTTCCTCGCTCGACAAACAGCGCCTATCACAATCTTGACCATTAATTACAAAAAAAAATTGTTTTCTTTTCATTAATTTCCATTCCACTTTCCTTACAAAATTGACACACAATATCAAGTTTCTTGTTACACATTTCTCGACTCGTAGCAAGTATCACTGAGTCGTCCATCAGGAGTAACGCATGTAAACTGCCAAGGAAACCGTCGGTTGGCACTGCTCTCTTTGACATCCGTATCATATGATCAATATATATAACGAACAATAAGCAGCTTAACGGAGCACCTTGACGCACGCCAATAGATGTATCTTTAATTGCTGATTTAAGTATATTCTTTGTACACACATACATCATCTTAATTGCTTGTAGCATGACTCCCCCACACCCTAAATTTCGAAGGCGATTTATTAGCTTTAACCGGGGAATTCTGTCGTATGCTTTACTAAAGTCTATAAATAAAACATATAACTTTACTTTTTTATATCTAGCATAGTCACATAGCAATCTTAAACTCAAAATTTGTTCGATACAGCCTCTATTTTTCTATGCTCCAGCATAGACTTCACAACTAGTTGACGGGAAATCTCTTCAGTCTTGGCGCGCTGGCTTCGCGTAAGGGGCCGATTGTTATGGCGACTTTCACTGCGACAACTCAAACACACTCTGCGTTCTTACTCCGAATTTAAGTGGAAACAGGACGAAATCTTCAAGTTTTAGTGCATACAAGCAGGCAGGAGTGTCTCTAGAGTGATTTGGTCGAGGATTCAAGGTAACTTATATAAAATAGCACCATGCGTGCACTTTGAAAACGTTGTGTAAAAAATGGCAAATTTGCGTAACTTTAGGTTGAAATCTTTACGTAAAATGAATGATAACTGTAGGATAGTGAAGTCCACAGTTTTACGTATTAGGAAACAAGAAATGTACGTTTAGTTAGTGCCTACATGGCAACTCAGCTCAGTTCCCGCGTCGCCTAACTCTGTCCTGCCTCTGTTTACTCTCCAAGTAAAGGACCTACAGTTATTCATCGTCTCTGTACCCTTCCCCACAACTGCAAGGATCCAGAGGACGATACAAGAAGACACAGAAGGCAGTGGATCGAGTGGAAGTGACGGAGGAGACACAAGATGAGGACGCCGCGACCAGCCGACGGACGAGTTGCTCCTCGCCGCGGTCGGCAACTACGCCGGCTACCTGGCCAGGAAGGTCCAGGCCAACTCCTCTGTGGCCGAGTGCTGCAAGCAGGAGCTTGCCCAGCAGGAGGAGATGAAGATTACCGTGGAGCTCGAGAGGGGCGACCCGCCCTCTGTGATGTTCGACGCCCTGGTCGAGCTGGTCGACAGGGGAGAGCTGGAGACGGGCCGGGCGGTCCTGAAGCGGCCATCTCTCCCAATGGCCCACATGGCGTCCTTCGGGATGTCGCTGTGGGACTCCCTGATGCAGGGAGGACAAGAAGGAGCGCAGGTTGAGGTTCCTCTCCCTGCCATGCGCCAAATGGACGGGTTCAGGCACCTCATGGAGTGCCTGGCGGCCTCAGACCCGACCTTGCAGGGGTACAGGTGCCAGGAGGGGCACAACCTGGCCAACACCATCTTGCCGCACATCAGCAGGTCCCTCTTCAACTGTTTCGGTGCTAATTTCTCCAAGGACGTGACCTCAGAAGCGAGGAAGAACAAGGCCTTGAAGCAGCCGACCGGCAGGAAGAGGAGCAGTATCGAGGAGGGCAGGAAGGAGACGGCGAGGAACAGGACGTGTACAAGTCCAGGAAACTGACCGGGGCCCACAAGTCATAGGCCAAAAGGCTAAAGTGATTGTTCAGGACGAGGGCCAGATAGCCGGCAAGACGTGCTGCGGCAATAGTGACATCGGAATTCAACCAAAATAAGTTGTGATTGTATATAGAAAATGAATATTTTGCTTTTGTTGAGTAAAATTAAGATGTTTCTGCATGCTTTCCTCAAGTATTAAGTTTCTAATGTGAAAATTAAGTGATTTATTAGATGTTAAAACTTACGTAAAAATTGCACTAAATAAAAAAAAATAAGTAGCTATTTCGGGCAAAAACTTATAAGATATGCTAAATATTGCTATTGATTCTGAAAATATAAGTGATTATCTCTGCATTTGGTGATGTTTGTGCATCTAGCGTAAAATCTGAGGATTTTATAGCCTTTTTAAGTTTTGTTATACTTATATAAAAAACAATTAATCGGGATTTTATTAGGGAACGACTTTGAATTTTTTGATACCGCTGCTCATGGAGACTCATATATGCCTAAGGGAGGTGCCTGTTTTAGTTTCAGGTCGCTAGCTGCTTTGGTTTTGAAAATATTTAAATTTTAAATTTTTGAAAATCGGCCCCCTGCGAATCGGCCCCGCGCCCCGTTTCCCGTCAAGAGATTGTGAAGTCTATGGCTCCAGCTTGACATTTGTCTATATCGCACCAAAGTCTTAGTTTGTTTAATATTAATACATCATAAATTTTTGCAAGAGTGTCCATTATGCTAATACCTCTATAGTTATTACATATCATCCTATTGCCTGACTTAAACAGAACTACTAATTTACTATAACACCAAGCAAGGGATAACACCATCTGTTAAATATTACATTGAATATTGTCAAGAAAAATAATAACCACGTCACTGGTAAATGTTTAACAATACCTGGGCACAGACCACTGTAGCTTTTATTAACTTTCATGTTACTCAGGGCCTGGTCTAACTCAGCAGGCGTGAATGGGTCGTCTAGAATCGGTACATACGGTGCACCTTCAACAACATGGTCTTCAAGATTACACATGTTTGGCGGTTTAAATAAGTTTTCGAAATGTTCCTTAAGTTCCTCGTCCTCTGGCTTATCCATGTGTTCACTTTCAAAGTTTCCTTTCCAATTTATAGATTTCCATATTAATTTACTATCATCAGTTTCTAAAACTCGTTCCCAGCGTGGGTGCGTCTCATCCCAGGAATGTCCAGCACCGTGTTGTTGTCTCGTGAAGTCAGCAGCAGTATCCATAATAACACGGCGGCCCTCCGAGACCGCCGTGCCCACATCCACACGCCCGCCGTCTAGTTCCACGCTGGGGGGTGCCACGTCCTGTAATGCGTTCGTCAGTCCTTCTACGTCCACATACTTGTAGCATACGCTCCTCTGCATTCTTTGTGGTTTGACGGGTGCGTAGTGCGACCGACCCAACGATGACGCTCTTTGCAGCAGCTGTGGCGGTGGTATTGTCCTTACCTCTGCAGCCGTCAAGGTGACGCAGAGTGGTGCATGATCAGAGCCGTGAATGTCTTGTCTTGTCTCCATGTTCTTGATCAGGTCTATAAATTTCTGTTTTGCAAGACACAAATCAATTTCACATACACACACACACACACACACACACACACACACACACACACACACCACAAATATACGAATGCAGGCACGCATGCACGCACACACGCGTGAGCGCGAGTGCGCACACACACACAGAATTGATATGTCAGTCTTGCGTCCCATGTGAGTTCGGGGAACAGAGTCAAATAAAAAACAATAAAAGTATGATTGTAACATTTTATAATAAATCATAAATTATTATATATAAAAAGTTAAATAAAATTCAAAGTGACTCCACAACATAGTACACACACACTCTCACACACACACACACACACACACACACACACACACACACACACACACACACACACACACACACACACACATTCGTTCTGCGTGAATACAAATGAAGGCGTACACGCAAGCCTATAAATGATTTACTATCGATATGTATGTAAATTTCTCTACAGAGTTGCCGTAGTAGTGGCAGTAGTGGCGGGCTGAGCGGCGGCTGTTGTAGATGTAGCAGCAGCAGCAGAAGTAGTAGTACTTGTAGTAGTAGTAGTAGTAGTAGTAGTAGTAGTAGTAGTAGTAGTAGGACAAAGGGCGTATTTTGACATAAGGATCTTCGATCCGATGGCCCATAGCCACAGAGACCTGACCCTCGATGCAGCCCACAGAAGAAATGAACAAGAGAAAAACAGAGCGTATGAGGAAAGAATACAGAATGTGGACCAGGGCTCCTTCACCCCGTTAGTATTCACGACGTCGGGAGGGATGGGACCAAGGGCGCAGAGCTTCTACGGAAAACTCGCCGAAACACTAGCAGAGAAGAAACAGCAGCCGAGAGGCAGTGTGATCGCCTGGATGAGATGAAGGCTATCCTTCTCCTTCCCGAGATCAGCGATGGTCCGCCTGAGAGGAACCAGGTCACCTGCACCCAAAACCACCCACATTGCCGACCTGGACTTTAATGCGACTGGTGGTTGATAGC
>NC_066545.1:1148348-1153348 GCF_024679095.1 Eriocheir sinensis
CACACACACACACACACACACACACACACACACACACACACACACACACACACCATTACGCCCTGTCGCAACACACACATATGACGAAGGCGGGGGTGGAGGTGAAGGTGGCCGTGGTGGTGGCTGTGGTGGATGCGGGGGTGGAGGTGAAAGAGGTGATGGTGGCGGTGGTGGTGGAACAGGTGGTGATGGGGGTGATGGTGATTGGGGGTGATAGTGAAGCCAAATTTCTGATTAGTGATAAAATTATTGCACTTTCTAAAACTTGTTCCTTCCCCCCCACACCCCACCCCTACCACCCCCACCATGATACCCACCACCACCTCCACTACCACCACCTCCACCACCACCACCATGCACCTCATCACATCACCTGTCAGTCCGTCAGCGGTGAAGGTAGGCAGGCGGGCAGGTAGGCTCTCATTAACACACACACACACACACACACACACACACACACACACACACACACACACACTGCACAGGCCAAAGTAACGTTAAAAAAAAAAGAAAGCGTGGCAATGACTTTCTTCCTGTAGCCATTGTTTCCTCCTTCCCTCCTGCCATCCCTCCCTCCCTCCCTCCTACCTTTCCTCCTTCCCTCCCTTCCCCATTCCTTTCTTTCCACACTAATTCCTGCAACACTGCCCTCCCCTTGCCCTCCATCCTCCTTTCCCTCCTTCTTCCACCTTTCTTCCTTGTTCCACCTCCTCCTCTCCTTCTTCTCTTCCTCCTCATTCCTTTATTCCTTTCCTTTCTCTTTACATTATTATTATTATTCTCTTCTCACTTCTTCCCTCCAACTATTCCTTCCTTCCTGCAATCTATTTTTTTTTTCCTTTTTCCTCTCCTATATCCTTCCTTTCCCTTCCTCATTCTTTATTTCTGCCCTTTACTCATTACTCACTCTATTTTTCACGCGTACATTATTTTGTTTTTCATTCTCTCCTTTTTCTCTTCATTTCATCATCTTTCTTTCCCTGCTTTCCCCTATCTACATTTCATTCTTCCCTGCACTTTAATTCCCTTACCATTTAACCTCCTCTAATTTCCTTTCCTCCTCCCTTTTATCTCCTCCTCCTACTCCCTCTTTGTTTGCCTCCTCCTCTCTCTCCTCTTCTTCTACCACAGTAATTGCAGTGAACTATCAACACTATCATTATCATTTCTAGGTCACGAGCACTGAATAAAGAAAAAATTAGAGAGAGAGAGAGAGAGAGAGAGAGAGAGAGAGAGAGAGAGAGAGATATGAAGACACGTGCATTTCCCAAGATCAAGTAAATACATTCACCTATCATCTCTCTCTCTCTCTCTCTAGCAAAGCCCTCTCTTAACCCTTTTTCGCTTCCCTTGCCACAATTCTCCTCCTGCCTCCCTTCTTTTTTCCTCCCCTTCTAATTCCTCATTTTCTCTCCCCTCTTTCCCTCTTCTTCCCTCTTCTCACACGCACGTTCCCCTTCCTTCTTCACCCTCTGTTGTTCATCCTTCCCATTTATCAGAGTTTTTTTTATATTCCAATTTATTCCGTTCCTTTAATTCAAATAATTTCCTGACAGCTCTCTCTCTCTCTTTCCCTCTCTCTCCGGGAAAATAACAAGCAGAAGTAAATATTCCTTCAGGCTATTTCAACCCCCCCCCCCCTCCCGTCCCCTCCCTTACGTTTCCTTCATCCGCCTCCTCCTCCTCCTCCTCCTCCTCCTCCTCCTCCTCCTCCTTCCTTTCCTCTCTTCCTCTCTTCCCTCTCCCTCGTTCCTCCTCTTCCCTTTCACAACCTCAGTTTAATATTTTTGTCCGGCATGTTCCTCCCTCTCTCTTTTTCTATCACACACACACACACACACACACACACACACACACACACACACACACACACACACACACACACACACACATATGCACATGCACACCCACCCGTAAAAAGGCGTGTACACCATAAAATTTACGTACACAAGGCTTCTGCTAGACAGGCCTTGACGTACGTACATGACCCGAACAGTCAAGACTTTACTGGTGCACACACACACACACACACACACACACACACACACACACACCACACACACACACATTTATATATATACTTACAACACACACACACACACACACACACACACACACACACACACACACACACACACACCTGCACACACAAAAAATGATACACACAAATAAGTATACACGCAATACACACATGATAAAAACGAAGGAGCTTAAAGGTTATAAAAAGAAAATGTAGAAAAATGAATAAAATATGAAAAAATGACGAGAGAGAGAGAGAGAGAGAGAGAGAGAGAGAGAGAGAGAGAGAGAGAGAGAGAGAGAGAGAGAGAGAGAGAGAGAGAGAGAGAGTCCTTAACCCCTCACCCCTGACCAGTTTTCTCTCACACGCTCCTTCACGTCGTCAATTGTCCGGAAAGTCACGTAAAAAAAAAGTGTGTACGCAAGGCATCGATAACTTACGCAACACACACGTGGACGCACCATTTCGAAAGGCAATAGCGAGAAAGAAAACGTAGGATGTGAAAAAGAGAGGCAACACGACGCCACGCCCTTCTTGTAAACACTGAGATGATATAGAGGAGTAAGATAAAGGAATAATATCAAGGAATATAATAGAGGGACCATAAAAAAGAGTAATATGCAAAACTTGACCCATCATATAAACCTAACAGAAAACGAAGGATGTGAAAAGGCAAGAACAACACGCCGCGCCCTTCTTGTAAACACTGGAATGATATAAAGGAATAGAGTGAAGAAGTGATACAGTATGAAGCCTAATATATCACACAAACCTAACAGAAAACGAAAGATGTGAAAAAGCAACAACAACACGCCGCGCCATTCTTGTAAACACTGGGATAATAAAGAGGAATAAGATAAAGGAATAAAATGAAGGAATAATATAGAATGAAGCCTAACACGTCACACAGACCCAAAAGAAAACGAAGGATATGAAAAAAAGAGGTACCGATGCGCCCTCTTTGAAATTTAACACTTGGATAATATGAAGGAATAAGATAGAGGAATAATAAAAAGAGTAATATGTGGAGCCTAACACATCATACAAACCTGACATTTCGAGACAACGTGAAAAAATGGTGATCTCAAGATATCGATTTCGACAAAAATTGAGAAACATGCAACATTTTGTTTTTAGTTGAACAAATAATTCAATATGAGGAAAAAGTTATAATGTAGTAATGTAGAAATGTAGAATTGGTTATAATGTTCAGATGCAACAAAAATTATGAAGTGCAACAAAAATATATGCAACACACACACACACACACACACACACACACACACACACAAGAGAGAGAGCAATTTTCTCCGATACAAAATATACTGTGGAACCCGAAATTTATGAAAGCTAAACAAGAATCGACATGTAGCACAAAAAGAGAATTTATATGCACAAGATATCGAGACCTTACGAAACCTGTCATGAGAGATTCCGGAATATATCAACCCAGAGAAAAGAATCAAGGCAGCGCAACACATGTACACAACACAACAGTAAGGTTTCAAAACACTCCACCCAAAATTGACCTCTCTTTCGGCCACTCTTCTGACTTTCTTTTATAGGAGTGATCAACGGGCTTTTTTTCCCCCATATATTTTTGCCCTTGAGCTGCTTCCTTTACTGTAAAATGTATCTTACCCGCGAAAATATATATAGACGTGTACGGATGATATAATAAAATGCCATGACGTAGTAAGATAAGGCGCAGAGTGAGCAAGAGAGAAATAGAGCCTGGAAAGATACATATATATAGCAAGATATTATCTGCCAATAGACTATAACGCTGAAGATAGAGAGGTTCATAAAAATCTTGGTTTGTTTGTTTATACGGCGATGGAAGAGAGTAAGGGCCACAAGGGGGGGGGTGTGGGGATGGTAGACAAATTTTGGGCCACAGTGACACGGGGATGTAATACAGATTAGGGCCCACATGGGGCAGGAATGGGGATGGAAGACAGGGTAAGAGCCACAGGGGAAAGGAATGGGGATGGAAGATAGAGTAAGGGCCACAGGGGAGGGGGAATGGGGAGGGAAGATAGAGTAAGGGCCACATGGGGGAGGAATGAGGGTGGGGGATAGAGTAAGGGCCACAGGGGAGAGGAATGGTGATAGAAGACAGACTGGGGGCCACAGGGGAGGAGGATGAATGGAGAGGGGAGAGGGGGGGCGACGGAAGGTATTTTGCTTCTCCATGGTGTAGTGATTCGCATGCCTGGCAACGAATCAGCGGGCTCAGGTTCGTTCCCGACCCTGGCAGTCAGCTGGCAGTCCACCCAGCTGTTCACCTTACCATTCAGACAGGTCAGTAAATGGATGCATGGGGAAACTGGGGAAGGTAAGCTATGGCAACCCGGATGTTACACTGGCCCTGTGTCCCGCGGTAATGGGTTCTCACTCACCATGGATTCAAGGGGAGAGGTGACGGAGCGCCGACGCAACGAGCAGCTATACCGTACGCCTCCAACAGTAACTTTACCTTTTATTTAGCAGGCACTTTTATTATGGTAATCTTGCGCAAGAATAATTTACGCTCGTACTACAATTTTTCCTTTACACTCTATTCTTGTTGTTTTTCTCTCTTCCCCGTTATCCACTGTATTCTCCTTCAGCATTTTTGCATACTGTATTTTGCAAGCACTGGTTTTATGGTAATCTTGCACACATACAGTGAAAAGGAATACTATACTTTTGCCGCCTTTCTCTTCTAGTTTTTCCTTTTCTTATCTATGTTTTAAGCAAGGGTACAGAAGAAGTGCATGGGTTAGTGGAGAAGGTGCAGTAGGGGAAAGGGAAAGACGGGGTGTACAGTTGTATGGGTCTTATCGCTGCCCTCTTACCCTTCACCCACCCACGTTATCTTTTCCCATTACCTACACCTCTTCCTGTTCTTCATTTCTTTCTCCCCCATCTTCCCTTACTTATCACTGCCCTCCTTCCCACCATTACCTTTACAATTACCAACACATCTTCATTTATT